>NW_024706171.1:2500-10000 GCF_018977255.1 Callorhinchus milii | reverse complement strand
CTCTCTCTCTCTCTCTCTCTCTCTCTCTCTCTCTCTCTCTCTCTCTCTCTCTCTCTCTCTCTCTCTCTCTCTCTCTCTCTCTCTCTCTCTCTCTCTCTCTCTCTCTCTCTCTCTCTCTCTTCCTCTCTCTCTCTCTCTCTCTCTCTCTCTCTCTCTCTCTCTCTCTCTCTCTCTCTCTCTCTCTCTCTCTCTCTCTCAGTCTCTCTCTCAGTCTCTCTCTCTCTCTCTCTCTCTCTCTCTCAATCTCAGTATCTCTCTCTCTCTATCTCTCTCTCTCTCTCAGTCTCAGTATCTCTATCTCTGTCTTTCTCTCTCTCAGTCACAGTATCTCTCTCGCTCTCAGTCTCTCTCTCTCTCTCTCTCTCTCTCTCTCTCTCCGTCTCTCTCTCTCTCTCAGTCTCAGTATCTCTCTCCCACTCTCTCTCTCTCAGTCCCCCCACTCTCTATCTCTCTCTCTCTCTCTCTCCAGCTCTCTCTCAGTCTCTCTCTCTCTCTCTCTCTCTCTCTAACCCTAACCCTAAGACTCTTACCCTAACCCTAACCCCAAGAACATAAACATAACCCTAAACTTAACACTAACCCTAAGACACTAACCCTAACCCTAACCCTAAGACCCTATTCCTAACCCTAACCCGAACCCTAACACTAACCCTAACGCTAAGACCCTAATCCTAACCCTAACCCTAAAACCCTAACCCTAACCCTAAGATACTAACCCTAAGACCCTAACCCTAACCCTGACCCTGACACTGACCATAACCCTAACCCTAACCCTAATCCTAATCCTAACCCTAACCCTAAGCCTAACCCAAACCCTAACACTAACCCTAACCTAAGACCCTAACCCTAACCGTAAGACCCTAACCCTAACCCTAACCCTAACCCTAATCCTAACCCTAACTCTAACTCTAGCCCTAACGCTAACCCTAAACCTAACGCTAACCCTAACCCTAACCCTAACCTTAACCCTGACCCTAACCCTAACTCTAACCCTAAGACCCTAACCCTAAGACAATAACCCTGACCCTAACCATATTCCTCACCCTAACACTATCACTAACCCTAACCCTAAAACTAACCCTAACCCTAACACTAACCCTAACCCTAACCTTAACCCTAACACTAACCCTAAAACAAACCCTAACCCTAACACGAAGACCCTAACTCCAACCCTAACCCTAAGACCCTAACCTAACCCTAACACTAACAATAACCCTAACCCTGACCAAGACCCTAACACTGACCCTAAACCTAACCCTAACCCTAACCCTAACCCTGACCCTGACCCTGACCCTAACCCTAACCCTAACCCTGACCCTGACCCTGAACTTGACACTGACCCTAACCCTAACCCTAACCCTAACCCTAACCCTAAACCTAACCCTAACCCTAACCCTGACCCTGACCCTGACCCTAACCCTAACCCTAACCCTAACCCTAACCCTAACCCTGACCCTAAACCTAACCTTAATCCTAACCCTAACCCTAACCCTAACCCTGACCCTGACCATAACCCTAACCCTAACCCTAACCCTAACCCTAAAACCCTAACCCTAACCCTAACCCTAAACCTAACCCTAACCCTGACCCTGAACCTAACCCTAACCCTAACCCTGCCTTAACACTAACCCTAACCGTAACCCTACCCATCATCCTAACTTTAAACCTAACCCTAACATTAACACTAACCCTAACCCTAATCCTAACCCTAACCCTAACACTAAGACCCTAACTCTAAACCTAACCCTAACCCTGACCCTGAACCTAACCCTAACCCTAACGCTAACCCTAACCCTAAACCTAACCCTAACACTAACCCTAACCCTAACCCTAAGACGCTAACACTAACCCTAAACCTAACCCTAACCCTGACCCTGAACCTAACCCTAACCCTAACCCTAACCCTAACACTAACCCTAACCCTAACCCTCAGACCCTAACCCTAACCTTAAACCTAACCCTAACCCTAACCCTAACCCTGACCCTGAACCTAACCCTAACCCTAAACCTAACCCTAACCCTAACCCTAAGAACCTAAACCTTAGTCCCTAACCTTAAGACCCTAACCTAACCCTAACACTAACACTAACACTAACACTAACCCTGACCAAGACCCTCACACTGACCCTAAACCTAACCCTAACCCTAACCCTAACCCTAACCCTGACCCTGACCCTGACCCTAACCCTAACACTAACCCTAACCCTAACCCTGACCCTAACCCTTACCCTAACCCTAAACCTAACCCTAACCCTAACCCTGACCCTGACCATAACCATAACCCTCACCCTTACCCTAACCGTAACACTAACCCTAACCCTAACGCTACCCATCATCCTAATTTTAACCCTAACCCTAACATTAACACTAACCCTAACCCTAACCATAACCCTAATCCTAACTCTAACCCTAACCCTAACCCTAACCCTAACTCTGACACTGACCATAAACCTAACGCTAACCCTAACCCTAAGACCCTAACTCGAACCCTAACCCTAAGACCCTAACTTCAACCCTAACCCTAAGACCCTAACCTAACCCTAACTCTAACTCTAACACTAACCCTAACCCTCACCAAGACCCTGACACTGACCCTAAACCTAAACCTAACCCTAAACCTAACCCTAACCCTAAGACCCTAACCTTCAGACCCTAACCCTAATCCTAACCCTAACACTAACCCTAACCCTGACCCTGACCATAACCATAACCCTAACCCTAACCCTAACCCTAACCCTAACCCTAACCCTAACCCTAAACCTAACCCTAACCCTAACCCTAACACTAACCCTAACCCTAACCCTACCCATCATCCTAACTTTAAACGTAACCCTAACATTAACACTAACCCTAACCCTAAACCTAACCCTAACCCTAACCCTGACCCTGACCCTGAACCTAACCCTAACCCTAACGCTAACCCTAACCCTAAACCTAACCCTAACCCTAACCCTAACCCTAACCCTAACCCTAACCCTAACCCTAACCCTAAGACCCTAACCCTAAGACCCTAACACTGATCCTAACCCTTACCCTAACCCTAACACTAACCCTAACTCTAACCCTAACCTTAAGACCCTAACGCTAACCCAAACCTTAACCCTAACCGTAAGACCCTAACCCTAAGAACCTAACCCTAAGACCCTAATCCTAACCATGACCCTAATCCTAACCCTAACCCTAACCCTAACCCTAACTCTGACACTGACTCTGACCCTGACCCTGACCCTGACCCTAACCGTAACCCAAACCATAACCCTAACACTAACCCTAACCCTAACCCTAACCCTAACCTTAACCCTAAACCTAACCCTAACCCTAACACTAAGACCCTAACCCTCATCCTAACCCTAACACTAACACTAACCCTAACCCTAAACCTAAGACCCTAAACCTAACCCTAACCCTAACCCTAACTCTTACCCTAACCCTAACCCTAACCCTAACACTAACCCTAACCCTAACCCTACCCATCATCCTAACTTTAAACCTAACCCTAACATTAACACTAACCCTAACCCTAACCCTAACCCTAACACTAAGACCCTAACCCTAATCCTAACCCTAACCCTAACCCTGACCCTGACCCTAACCCTAACCCTAACGCTAACCCTAACCCTAACCCTAAACCTAACCCTAACCCTAACCCTAACCCTAACCCTAACCCTAAGACCCAAACCCTAAGACCCTAACACTGATCCTAACCCTTACCCTAACCCTAACACTAACCCTAACTCTAACCCTAACCTTAAGACCCTAACGCTAACCCAAACCTTAACCCTAACTCTGACACTGACTCTGACCCTGACCCTGACCCTGACCCTGACCCTAACCCTAACCCTAACCCTAACCTTAACCCTAAACCTAACCCTAACCCTAATCCTAAGACCCTAACCCTCATCCTAACCCTAACACTAACACTAACCCTAACCCTAACCCTAACCCTAACCCTAACTCTGACACTGACTCTGACCCTGACCCTGACCCTGACCCTACCCTAACCCTAACCCTAACCCTAACCTAACCTTAACCCTAAACCTAACCCTAACCCTAAGACCCTAACCCTCATCCTAACCCTAACACTAACCCTAACCCTAAACCTAAGACCCTAAACCTAACCCTAACCCTAACCCTAACCCTAACACTAACACTAACAATGACAATAACCCTGAACCTGACCCTGAATCTGACCCTGATCCTGAGCCTGACCCAGACCCTAACCCTAACCCTAACCCTCACCCTCCCATAACCCTAACCCTAACCCTAACCCTCACCCTAAGACCCTAACCCTAACCCTAACCCTAACACTAACCCTAAACCTAAGACCCTAAACCTAACCATAACCCTAAACCTAACACGAACCCTGACACTAACCCTGAACCTGACCCTGAATCTGACCCTGACACTGACCCTGACCCTGACCATGAACCTAACCCTAACTCTCATCCTCACCCTAACCCTAACCCTCACCCTAAGACCCTAACTCTAACCCTAACACTAACCCTAACCCTAACCATAAGACCCTAACCCTAACCCTAAGACACTATCCCTAAGCCTAAGATCCTAATTCTAACCCTAACCTTTACCCTGACCCTAAACCTAATCCTAACCCTAACCCTAACACTAACCCTAACCCTAAGACCCTTAACGTAACCCTAACCCTAACCGTAACACTAACCCTGACCCTAACCCTGCCCCTAACCCTGACCCTGAACCTAACCCTCACCCTAACACTAACCCTTACCCTCACCCTAGGACCCTAACCCTAACCCTAAAACTAAACCTAACCCTAACCCTAACCCTAACCCTAAGACCCTAACTCTAAGACCCTAACCCTAACCCTAACCCTAACCCTAACACTAAGAGCCTAACCCTAACCCTAAGCCTAACCCTAACCCTGACCCTGACCCTGACCCTGACACTGACCCTATCCCTAACCCTAACACTAACCCTAAGCCTGACACTGACCCTGACACTGACCCTGACCATAACCATAACACTAACCCTAAGACCCTAACCCTAACCTCTGTCTCATTCTCAGTATCTCTCTCTCTCTCTCTCTCTCTCTCTCTCTCTCTCTCTCTCTCTCTCAGTCTCTCTCTGACTCAGTCTCAGTATGTCCCTCTCTCTCTCTCTCTCTCTCTCTCTCTCTCTCTGTCTCAGTCTCAGTATCTCTCTCCCTCTTTCTCTTTCTCTTTCTCTCTCTCTCTTTCTCTCTCTCTCTCTCTGTCTCCCTCTCTCTCTCTCTCTCTCTCTCTCTCTCTCACTCTCTCTCTCAGTCTCAGTATCTATTTCTCTCAGTCTCTCTCTCTCTCAGTCCTCTCTCTCTCTCTCTCTCTCTCGCAGTCTATCTCTCTCAGTCCCAGTATCTCTCTCTCTCTATCTCTCTCTATCTCTCTCTCTCAGTCTCTCTCTCGCTCTCTCTCAGTCTCAGTATCTCTCGCTCTCTCTTTCTCTCAGTCTCTCTCTCTCTCTTAACATTTTATTGAAATCGATTTTTTTTAAAAATCGCCACCTTATTTTTTTGTATCTTAACATTTTTTATATGTACCATAGGTTAAGGAAAATGATATTCGCTGCGATTTTTACAATCAATTTGTAAACGCTGTAAAATAGCGCATAAAATAATATTTTGAAGGCTTAAGTAAAATAAAATCTACTTCGAACGATATTTCCATCAAAAATATATTTTCTTTTATAATATAAATTGAGATAAACTATTTAGATTTTTTCATTATTAGAAATCATTTTATAAAAATAATTCAAGGAGTGTTTTTTTTTCTTATTGATTTTGTTAAGATTCGAAAAATAAAGTGGCGATTTTTAAAAAATCGATTTCAATAAAATTCTAAAATGTTAAGTCAAATAAAACATACAAGCCAAATTATACTTGTTTTTGAAAAGGCACACAGAAATCGCTTCACATGTGAAATCAAATAATATTTTTTATGTGATTTTTTCAAAACTTTATTTTACTTTTTAAAAAATTTAATCTATTTTTAAAAAGTTTAAATGTGATGTTATAACATTACTAAAATTATTAAAATGCGTTTAGTAATGTGTATGAGTTCCTGTGCCTCTTTTTTCAAAAAGAAATTAAATTTTAAACTGTACATTTTAATAATTAATTTTTTTCAATTATTTTCTTGCCCGTATAAGAAAGAATACATGAAAATTCAAATAGCCTTTTTGTATGTACCAATCTTAAGGAAAATGATATTTGCTGCGATTTTTACAATTCTATTCACAGTTAGATCCTCATTTTGTAAACGCTGTAAAATAGCGCATCAAATAATATTTTGAAGGCTTAAGTAAAATAAAATCAACTTCGAACGATATTTCCATCAAAAGTATATTTTCCGTTATAATATGAATTGAGAAAAACTATTTAGATTTTTTCATCATTAGAAATCATTTTATAAAATTAATTCAAGGAGTGTTTTTTGTTTTCTTATTGAGAAATGTTTGTTCAGATTCAAATAAATAAAGTGGCGATTTTTAAAAAAAATCGATTTCAATAAAATGTTGAGTCAAATAAAACATACAAGCCAAATTATACTTGTTTTTGAAAAGGCACACAGAAATCGCTTCACATGTGAAATCAAATAATATTTTTTATGTGTTTTTTGAAAACTTTATTTTACTTTTTTAAAAATTTAATCTATTTTTAAAAATTTTAAATGTAATGTTATAAAATTACTAAAATTATTAAAATGTGTTTAGTCATGTGTATGAGTTCCTGTGCATCTTTTTCAAAAAG
The DNA here is from genome assembly GCF_018977255.1 of Callorhinchus milii. Lineage (NCBI taxonomy): Eukaryota > Metazoa > Chordata > Chondrichthyes > Chimaeriformes > Callorhinchidae > Callorhinchus > Callorhinchus milii. Next base: position 3,240 of record NW_024706171.1, on the reverse strand, counting down.
AAATTAAATTTTAAACTGTACATTTTAATAATTAAATTTTTTTCAATTATTTTCTTGCCCGAATACGAAGGAATACATGAAAATTCAAATAACATTTTTTGTTTGTATAAATCTTAAGGAAAATGATATTTGCTGCGATTTTTACAATTATATTCACAGCTGGATACTCATTTTGTAAACGCTGTAAAATAGCGCATCAAATAATATTTTGAAGGCTTAAGTAAAATAAAATCAACTTCGAACGATATTTCCTTCAAAAGTATATTTTCCGTTATAATATACATTGAGATAAACTATTTAGATTTTTTCATCATTAGAAATCATTTTATAAAATTAATTCAAGGAGTGTTTTTTTGTTTTTCTTATTGAGAAATGTTTGTTAAGATTCAAATAAATAAAGTGGCGATTTTTAAAAAAATCGATTTCAATAAAATGTTGAGTCAAATAAAACATACAATCCAAATTATACTTGTTTTTGAAAAGGCACACAGAAATCGCTTCACATGTGAAATCAAATAATATTTTTTATGTGTTTTTTGAAAACTTTATTTTACTTTTTTAAAAATTTAATCTATTTTTAAAAATTTTAAATGTAATGTTATAAAATTACTAAAATTATTAAAATGCGTTTATTCATGTGTATGAGTTCCTGTGCATCTTTTTCAAAAAGAAATTAAATTTTAAACCGTACATTTTAATAATTAAATTTTTTTCAATTATTTTCTTGCCCGAATACGAAG
>NW_024706170.1:0-13700 GCF_018977255.1 Callorhinchus milii | reverse complement strand
CAACCTCAATAGGCATGTGCTAGGAAGAAGGGCTGTGCCCGAAACGTCACTTATTTTTGTTTGTTTCTTCCGAGGCCACAGTGTTAGTGACTAATGCGTTGATTTGTGTGTGGGGGGGGAGGTTAGATGTCCGAGACGCACCACTTCCAAAGCAAGCGGCAGCATCACCAATTAATTGACACGGGGTACGGATCATCATCATCATCAATCGCCACTGAGCGTCTGAACCGTAGAGGCTGTGGAGGTGATGGAGGTAACGAGTGCGCCTAATGCGAGAGCGGATTTTCAAGAATCGTGTGGGGTCATCGGCGCGGACGTTATGATCGGCGGACGTGGGTGACTGAATCGATCACGAGTCGAATTCGCCTAAAAAGCCCCCCCCCTTCCCCCCCGTGTCTGTAGAGCAGTCGTAGGCGAAGCTGGTGACTTCGCAAAATCATCGAATCAGGTACTCTGATGGTGGGTAGTTTTAATTCTTTTTCGTTTTCCTATGCACTTCGCTTGATTGTGTAGTAATTACAATTAATGTGTCGTCATAATTTTATTTTAAAGAGCAATGTTGAATCGGAGTTTTTTGCGTGTGAAAATATGTTGATTCGTTAATTATGTTATAAGCATGGTGGTCAAATTGTTAGTTGTGTTACCGCACCATATAAACATAATATATAACCTCCATCTGAGTTGTTAAAATTAATTGTATCCATTCATCACGAGCATGATATATAACGACCTTGATTATCGTACGTACAAATATTACCCGTTAGCTTATGACCGAATGCATCATTTGGAATTAATGATTTGGAATTAATAATTTGGAATTAATGATTCCGAATGAATCATTCCGAACGAATCATTCCGATTGAATAACCACGAATTAATAATTACGAATAAATCATTCCCAATGAATCATTGCAATAAATCATTCCCAATGAACCATTTCGAATGAATCATAACGAATGAATAATTACGAATAAATCATTCCCAATGAATCATTCCGAATAAATCATTCCCAATGAACCATTCCGAATGAATCATTACGAATTAATCATTCCGAACGAATCATTCCGAATGACGCAATTCGAATCATTCGGAACGCACTCGATCTCGTAGGGTCTCGTCAGATTGAACTCATGATGAACAAAGTACAATTCGTGACAAGAACTTGAAATGTAAGGCCGATATCACGCGTATGGGTGCATTCGGAGTGATTTGCTCATTGACACACGCGCGCACCACCCACCCTGGGTCGTGTGTGCGAAACGTGTGGGAGCGGCGGCGGCGCGGTTAGCGCACTGCGCGACGAATCCTTTACGGACCAACATCATTTCGATTTAAAGCTTTCGTGACTGCAGGGATTCATCTTCTTGGTTCTTTCGGTAAAGTCACGTAGAAGGGAAGTAATAAAATAATAAAAAATAAAATAATTATTTTATTATGTTTTAATAAAATAATAAAAATAATACATAATAAAATTATTTTGTTATGTTTTATTTTTATTATTTTATTACTTCCCTTCTACGTGACTTTACCGAAAGAACCAAGAAGATGGACCAACATCATCGGGAGCATCTGAACCGGTCTTGGGCCGCCCCCCCCCCCCAGTGTCGACTCAGCCTGAAACGATTACCCGGTGCGGTGTGTAAAACATCAGCACTGGGGAGACAAAGGCGGCCGGACGTGGTGCTGATAGCCACACAATCCCGTCATGTGCCCTGCCAACATGAATAGGTGATCGCTAACAGAACTAAGAACCCGGCGTCCCGAGTTCGATTCCCGCTCACGGCCAACACGAGTGACAATTATATCTGAACCGGTCATGGGCCTCCCCTAGGTCGACTCAGCCTCAAACGAGTAGCTGGTGCGGCGTGTAGTAAACATCGCCACTGGAGAGACAAAGGCGGTCGGGCGTGGTGCTGGCCACCCACCCCTCGTGCCCGTGCCGGCCTTCGCAGGTGCTCGATAACAGCACTTGCCCCAGTAGTCTGCTAAGGCTATCCTAGGGGGGGGTCGACCTTTGCCTTTGTGTGCGCGTGTGTAATTGCAGCCTCCGGCACTCGTGGGGATCTTGAGCATGGGGTCGCACCGGGGCAGTCTGATGACCGCGGAGAGCAGCGGCCTTCTCGCCTCCCTGGGGTTCGTTGGGGGGCTGGGCCCCCCACCCACGGCACGGCGTCATTCCATCCCCGTGGCCATGGGACGCAGCGGCCCCCTGCTCATGCACGACAGATACTCGCAGCTCACCGCAGAGGTGCCCCCTTGCCAATGCCGGCGTGTGTGTGGGTGCGCGTGTGTGTGCGTGCGTGTGTGTGGGTGCGTGCGTGTGTGTGTGCGTGGTGGGTGGTGTGTGCGTGCGTGTGGTGGCGTGTGTGCGTGCGTGTGCGTGGTGTGTGCGCGTGTGTGTGTGATGTGTGGTGTGGCGGCGTGGTGTTGGTGGGGGCGTGGGCGGCAGACGAGGCGCTGCGCTCACAGCAGCTAGGATGTGATCGGCCAGTGAGGATTCTGCCGCCCCCCCCCCCCCCCCTCAGTCGACTCGGCCTCAATGAGTACTGGCGTGGTGTGATTCGCATGGGGAGACAAAGGCGGCGGGGGTGTGGCACCACACGCTCGTGTTCCGTGCGGCCATAGGTGCTGCTCGCTTGCTGCCGGTCTGTATTTTACGGGGATTTGTTTGGGAGCGGCAGAGCATAGAATGCTCAGGACTGGTATCGGAGGCGGGGGGCAGAGCTTTGTGACGTATATTTGAGGGGGGGTCTGACTTTTTGTGACGCCCAGTGACGAAGGGGGGGGGGGTCAAAATCATCCAAAATCGCGTGACGTCATTTATGGACGCCCCTAAATACTGTAGGATTTGTTTTTTTTACGTAGAATTCTATTGATGTGTCTTATGGCACATCACTCCGGTGAAGCGATTAATATTATGATCGTTGATACATGTTGTCACACGCTTGATATTGTGACAAGAAATAAGAATAGGTTTTACCCTTTCTGGCAATACATCAGGAGGTGTTAAGATATGGAAACAACTTTTGCGAGGAATGATTTCTATTTGGTGTTTAAACATATTATCACCTATTCTTAGGTTTTTCGGTAACGTAACGTAGGTAAAGAATTAAAATTAAAATTAATAAAAGTACTTGATACAGCTATCGTGCTTGACGGTTCCACTGAAGACGGAAGCTTGTGTTGCCTCCGAAACGTCGTGATTTTTATTTTATTTTTATTTTACTTTTATTAATTTTAATTTTATTTTTTACCTACGTGACTTTACCGGAAAACCCCAAGAATATGAATCTTTGCAGTCACGAAAGCTTCAAATCTAGAAACATTATCACCTGTCTTATTGCCAGAAAGGGTTAAACCTATTTTTTTTCATACTTTGATACCGGTCAAAAAAAGGTCCCGTTTCTAATGAATCTCATACAACTCGGTCGTTGTTTAAAGTCCACGCGTCACTCGTGTCACCAAGTCTGTCTCGTGGTCGTGCCTCTCTCCTCTCACGTCCCACTCCCCTCAAATCAATCTCTTGTCCGCATTTCTCCCACCTCGCAACATCTCCGTCCCTTCTCCACGCAAGCGCCTGTTCTCTATCACCTCGGCAGGAGTTCTAGACACTCCGTTCTCCTGCAACGCCATGTTTTTCATAATGCCAATTGGGTACAACGCACAAATGTATTTGGGGACGCTTTTTTATTTCACGTGGACGCGAATCGGATATCACGCGATCGAGCGGACAGAACTACGTCGTGCGAGTAGGAACGAGCAGTCGTAAGGCTGCCTCGGCGTCATCATCATTATCAGCATCGCCACACAAGGCAGTGGGATACTGCTGGATGCTTCTAGACACTTCCCACGCGTATCGATCTATGTTCAGCCTGCGTACGCATCTCACGCGTTATCGCGGACTTTGCTTTGCCCTATATTATTTATTATAACGCGGTGTAAATTTCGATTTAAAGCTTTCGTGACTGCAGGGATTCATCTTCTTGGTTCTTTCGGTAAAGTCACGTAGAAGGACAGTAATAAAATAATAAAAATTAAACATAATAAAATAATTCTCACGTTTCGGCCACAACGCAAGCAGCCGTCCTCAGGTGAAGACCAGGTCTGTCGGGGAGACAGCGTCTGAATGAAACACCACCACGCTTGGAACGAATATTTAATGCTACCCCCATCCCCTCCCTTTGATGCTGCTAATCCTGCATAATGCACGGGCATAATATGACTTTGAAACCCCCCGCCCACCTCCTACGCATTTCCCATAAATATGCTAAATTCCTCTTGATATGCAAATTCTTTTGTCAAGGCGCTCTTCTTCCCCCCTCCAACCCAGCTTAAATATACGCGCCAAGCTTGGTGGTGTTTCATTCTTCACCTGAGGCCGGCTGCTTGCGTTGTGGCCGAAACGTCGTGAGAATAATTTTATTATGTTTTATTTTTATTATTTTATTACTTCCCTTCTACGTGACTTTACCGAAAGAACCAAGAAGATAACGCGGTGTTGTTCAGGAACGCAACAACTACCGCGTTGTAGGAGAACAGGCTGCACATTGCAATGGGGTGATCTGAAGATAACTTCTGCTGAAGGCTTCCGGTTGAGCAGCACCACAGCCTCGTGCGTGTCGCGTGTTGATGCCCCCTGATCGTCGTAACTCCGGTGCAGGTGCACTTCTTGCACACACCCCACGGCTACGTCACTGGGGGAAATGAGAGATTGTTAAATAATTAAATCGCAACTCCGATTCATAAAACAAAAATTCCTGGACCCACTTTTTTGCGAGCGGGGGAGAAGGCGGGGGGGGAGGTGGTGAATTTGCGTAACGCGTCCAATGATTCATGGTTGCTCATGTGCAGCGAATAATTTTTTCATTCAAGATTTCCCATGTGTCGCCGGAAGACTGCAGTAGGTGGCACGTGTCTAGTGGTCGCCACAGCCATAGCGATAGATATATGGATGTGGTGTGCCGGGTACGAGACCGAGTAGGTGGCACGTGCCAAGTAGTAGCCACGGCCATAGAGATCGGTATACTGGATGTGGCGTGCCGCGTGCGATATTATGAGTCACTGGTAGATTGGAGTGGAGTGAGTGGCACGTGCCTGGTAGCAGTCAAAGCCATAGAGATCGGTATACTGGATGTGGCGTGCCGCGTGCGATATCATGAGTCACTGCTAGATTGGAGTGGAGTGGGTGGCACGTGCCTGGTAGTAGCCACAGCCATAGAGATCGGTATACTGGATGTTGTGTGCCGGGTACAGAAAAATGTCCCCGGGGGGTCGCCTACCAAATACAGACAAGTTCAAGTTCATTGATTAGGTATAGCCCTGTGAGCCATTCGGCTCTTGAATCGGGTGCAACCGCAACAAACAAAAAACAAAACACGAACAAAAAACATCTTAAAGTGACTATGTGACTAAGTGCAAACAGAAAATCCAAGAAAAGACAGCAAAATATTGCAGAAAAACACACCAACGCTGCGTGCAAAAATCCCAGTGGGATGCAAGTCAAACAACAACAACAGCCACAAGACAACTTAGATTAAGGGCATCAGTCTAACTCTGTACTACAACAAACAAACATGGCTAAACCAATACACTTCCAGACGCGGTTGGAACGAAGCCTTTGTCCGTGCGCGTTGCCCCCCCGTTGTCAGTCGGACCCGGACCTGTGGGAAGACTTCACGGGCAGCAGCGAGGAGGCGAGCGGGGGACGTTCGTCGCACCGGTCCAGCAGCTCCGTGTGGACGAGACGGAGCGGCAGCGCTTCCGTGAGCGGCTCGCCTCGCCCCGGCGAAGAAGTCGCGGTGGATATCGAGGGGCAGGAGGGGTCGGAGAATTCAAGCTTTGTAGACTCGGAGAACGGTGAGCTTGTTGTTGTTAAATATGCGTCCCCTCGGACAACTGAAAAGCACCACGGCGGGCCACGGCAAAGCAGCTGTCGAAACGTCAAATGTATTCTGAGTCAGCGTTCTTCGTTGCAAGGCTCGCACGGGGCCACTGGCAGCCAGTCAACTGGTGGCCTTTAGTGCGGCCCCTGACGCACCCCATCATCATCATCGTGCTACTGTCAAACCTCCACAATGGTTTCAAATGTGTTGGCGGCCCTCACACTACTGATGATGTCTTATCGGTGAAAGTGAAGAACACTGGGATGGAGTGTTGCCCCCTCACTTGCATGGGTTTCCTGCGGGTGATCCGGTTTCTTTCCACGTGTGAAAACATCTTAATATTTCGAGGACTCGAGAGCTTGGGCAATTGTTGGTGGCGCCGGCTAACCGCCCGGCAGCCTTCCAGGTTATATGTAGTTCCCACTCGGCGATTTTGAGATGCAATTTGCATGAAAGACGCTAAAACAACTAAACATTATTATTATTTTCTATGGGACCCTCTTTGCCAATATAAGATTAAAAAAAAAACTTGTCTTTACTATTTCTGCCAGCCTTGATCTTTTTTTAAATCACTATTATCATTACTCTTTGGTTCTTTCGGTAAAGTCACGTATAAAGAGAAAATAATACATTAAATACTAGCATACGATGTTTCGATTGCAACAAATGCAATCATCATCAGGTATAAATGAAATAGAAACACAAATCTAGTATACTTAGAAATGTAATGTAATACAACAGAGAGTCGGATAACATAACAGTCAACACCCTACCTGGTTGATTACGTTCTTCCTGAGAATGCTAAATTTGAGAGAGAGATCAAACACAGAACCAGAGACATATAGACAGACATATAAGTAGAGACAGATATCACAGAGATACATAGAGAGAGAGACGTACATAGGCACACATAGAAACCACGTCTCTGTGTCGAGGCCTTATCATTGGCCATGACTTATCCACTGCTGGATGTCTCCACAAGCAGTCGCCATCTCTCAGGGTCCTGGCGTGCAAGTGACTGTACACTGTGGATACATTCTGGGTCAAATTCCCAAACTGCTGCGATTTCAGAGACAATAACCATCGCACTTCTGTCGCTGACTTCCCTGACTATTGTTATCGGCCAAGCTTCCTTGGGAAATCGCGTGCGTTTGTCCGAACACAACAATAGGCACATCGGAAAAAGAATAACGCTGGCGAGTCGAAGTCTGTTGATGGGAGTCGTGGCAATGTCGCGTGACTGAATACTGAGTACAATTGTGGCTCTTGCTTTGGGTAAACATCTCTTAGGGTAAACATCGCGTTCATCTTCTGTCTTCTTAGCTATTAGCTTCCCACTGCTGGGCACAACAACAGGACGTTGCTCATCCATGCTGCTCGCTATTACCACTCTGCACTGACCAGTGTGGTGAAGTATGGACAGATATCTTCTTTTTCGATTTAAAGCTTTCGTGACTGCAGGGATTCATCTTCTTGGTTCTTTCGGTAAAGTCACGTAGAATGGAAACAATAAAAATAATAAAATAAAACATGATAAAATAATTCTCACGACGTTTCGGCCACAACGCAAGCAGCCGTCCTCAGGTGAAGAACAGGTCTGTCGGAAAGACAGCGTCTAAATGGGCACCACCAGGCTTAGCAGCGTATATTTAAAAGTGATTTTTTAACCTTTACTATACTTTGCACCCCTATCGTGTTTTTGTATTGTTTGTTGTTGTAACGTTCTGACCCGCCCCTGCTGGACATCTGTGAAAAAAAGAGCTTTATAGCTTATCGGATTCCTCCAGTATAAATATAAAAAATGCATTCTGATGGAGAGGCCCTTATCTAGCAGTCGATTGAAAAAAAATAGTTGTGCGTGTACATGGCCACACACGAGTACTGACGGGGATAGAACTACACAGTCCACTTGTAGTATTGCTATTCGCATTGAACACGGTCCCATAGTTTACGTGGAGTACCCTTGCCAATAATATGTCGTTATCCAGCAGCATGCGTTTAACAATCCTGCCACTACCGATAATGTTGTAATCAGAGAGTTGAAACCGGTCCAGAGTTTGCGTGCATTTCCATTTGATCATGTTGGTCTGAAAAGCCAATGGACTCAGCTATATAATTTTCCACCAATGACCTAATCCGCTTAGTGGAGTATTATTGGTTTAACAAGACTGACTCTACTGATCAGGTGACCCATAAAATAGCAACCAGTCCAGAGTTTGCTTGCGTTAATACATTTTCTACTTTATAATTTCGTTCTGAAAAACCAAAAGAGGTAATGCCCTCAGCCATAAATTTGCCTTAAAAAAAGTAACCCGTAAAAATAAAGTTTTTCACTATAAATCCTTTATATGCGTGGCGGCTAGAGTACTCTCGTCCTCTGGCTTGAGATGGCTGCCACCTATGGGTCAGATGATTGCCTGCCACCATTAAGCAATTGGTAATTAAATATAAAAAAAAATTCCTAAAAAGTGTAAAATTTTGGAAGAAAATTTTCACGAAAATAAATTGTCACGCATAACGAGTCTGTGTGCAAAATGTCAGCTCGATTGGATCACGGGAAGTGGGTTAAAAAACGACCGAAAGATTTGCACGGTCGTAAGCGCGCAAGCAAGCAAGCAAGTGAACTTAATATAAAGGATTAAAAAAAAACAAATTTCCACCAATGGCCCCATACGCGTATTTTTCTGACTCCACTGATGATGAGACCCATTAAGTAGCCACCGTTACAGAGTTTTCCTGCACATTTAAACTCGATAATGTTCGTCTGTAAAGCCAACGGACTAAACTATAACTCTGCCTGGTTTTTGTTTTTATTGTACGCTTAATTTTGTCGAGTATCACCGCAGACTTCACGGCTTCGCTGCTCGGCAACAGCGGAGGCTACCGGCAAAGGGAGGACGGCGAGGCCTCGGTCGCAGTCATTATTGAGGAGGAGGACGAGGAGGAGGAGGAGGTGGTGGTGGGGAAGGTGGACGAGGAGGAGGGCATCGACCTCATCACCCAAGGGGAAGCCCTGGAGCCTCAGAGCTGTAGCAACATCTCCATGGCAATATCGACGGGGCAGAAGCAGCCCAGACAGCTGATCGGAGATGGCCCCGAGAAGAGGGCCCCACGTTGCAAACGCATCGATGCCCAGGGACCGCAGGTGTGTGTGTGTGTGTGTTCATCACCGTCGGGGAGCGATAGTGTAGCGGTTAGCGCGCTGCGCTATGAACCCGGCGACCCGAGTTCGATTCCCGCTCACGGCCAACACCGGTGACGATTATCTGAACCGGTCCCGGGCCTCCCCTAGGTCGACTCAGCCTAAATGAGTACCTAGTGCGATGTGTAAACATCGCCGCTAGGGAGACAAAGGCGGCCGGGCGTGGTGTTGGCCACCCACCCCCTCGTGTGCCGTGCCGGCCTTCATAGGTGCTCGCTAACAGCACTTGCCCCTACAGTCTGTTAAGGCTATACGGGGGATCTTTATCTTTATCTTTGTCATCACCGTCACGTGTTAACATCACCGCGAGGGAGACAAAGGCGGCCGGGCGTGGTGCTGGCCACCCACGCCCCCATCGTGTGCCGTGCCGGTCTTCATCGGTGCACGCTAACAGCACTTGCCCAAATTGCTTGTTAAGGCTACACGGGGAGCCTTTATCTTTGTGTTTGTGTACGTCAGGGTGGATGGATAGAGCGGTGGGCGCAGTGGTTAGCTCAATGCCCTACAGAATTGCAGAGTTGCTAGACTTACATTCCGGCCACAGCCACTCCTACATCGGTGGTGGATATCTGAATTGGTCATTGGCCTTCCCTAGGTCAACTCAGCCTCAAATGAGTACCTGGTGCGGTGTATAAACAACTACACTGGGGAGACAAAGGCGGCCGGGCGTGGTGCTGGCCACCCACGCCCCCTCGTGTGCCATGCCGGCCTTAATAGATGCTCGCTAACAGCACTGCCCCAACGTCTGTCCGAGGCGATTCGGGGGGATCGTTGTCCTTGTTTTGTTCGTCGTCATCATCAGCCGTGGTCTATCCACTGCTAGATGAAAGACTCAAACCTGGCAACCCCTTGTCAGTGCCCTACCTTATTACAGACCAATTCAGAGCGTATTGGTCACCCCGTGCCCTTGTAAATCTCAACGTTCATCCGACAAAGTCTCATCACAAACACAAACAAATAGACTGTTTGCTGGTGTTGAAACGGCTGTACGCCATATGGACCTGAAAACTCAATTTCCCCTGTACAAGATCACGGGGTAAACCGTGCGGGTTGACGCGGTATGGAGACTCCACGAGCCGGCGCTCATCCCTCGCGGTCTTGCGACGAATAATGTTACCTGCCCCTTTTTGCACATGCGTGGATGTTTCTGGGCTCTCCCCCATGAAGAAGATGAACCAAACATCGCAGGTGATTGATACTGGTAGGAACCTCCTGGTTACACCGCCCACAGGGGATTATTGTGTCCGTCCGTCCGTCCGTCCCGTCGTGCAGGGAGGGGCTGGGTGGGGAGGGGAGGGTGTGGAGGGCTGGGTGGGAGGGTGGGGCTGGGTGGGGAGGGGAGGGTGGGGAGGGGCTGGGTGGGGAGGGTGGGGAGGGGCTAGGTGGGGAGGGTGGGGCTGGGGAGGGTGGGGAGGGGCTGGGTGGAGGGGAGGGTGGGGCTGGGTGGGGAGGGGCTGGTCACCCCGTGGTGCCCTTATAAAACTCAACGTTTAACCTACTCACGCCGGCTTGTGCCCGCCCTCACAGTCGGGCATATTTGCGGAATACACCACGCCGCCGTTGACCCTGGCCATTGACCGAGCAACCCAACGTTCCTACCAGCTCCCTCCGCAGGAATGTGTTTAATTGGAGGCCACGTGCATAGCCCGCCACTACCCGGCTATAACGGTACCATCTTTAAGTGAAACATTATTTATACATTTTATTCGAAGCTTTCGTGACTGCAGGAATCCATACTCTTTGGTTCTTTCGGTAAAAGTCACGTAGAAATAAAAATAATAGATCACGACGTTTCGATCGCCACACAAGCGGTCGTCCTCAGGTGTCGCGATCGAAACGTCGTGACCTATTATTATTTTTTTTACGTGACTTTACCGAAAGAACCAAAAAGTTATATTTATCTTCTTGGTTCTTTCGGTGAAGTCACGTAGAAGAGAAAAATAAAATAATAAAAATAAAACATAATAGAATACAATTCTCACGACGTTTCGGCCACAACGCAAGCAGCCGTCCTCAGGTGAAGAACAGGTCTGTCATTCAGACGCTGTCTTTCCGACAGACCTGAAAACTATAAAACGCACAACATTCTAGCCTTATGAAAGATGATGATGATGAAGAAGTAGAAAATCAGATGCTTTAAATAGATACAGGGTGACCAGTAAGCCGGCAAAGAAAGATATATGCTGTACGACATTGTAAGAGAAGTTATCGTAAGTTAATCGAGAGTTTATAGCTTTAAATAGAGCCACTGACCGCATTACCGCATGAGCCAAAGGGGTAGCTGGTTATGCCAGCTGGGATGGAAAATTATTTAGTTTGCACCGTGGGTAGTATCCACGAACATGAGCAGAAAGTTTGGTGTAAATACTGTGGGTTGGTTTTTTTTACGTAGAATTCTATTTATGTTTTCAGCTCTGTACGGCACATTGCAACCTCCAGGTGAGAGGCGGGTTGACAGTGTGAATTGTGATCATTGTTACACATGCTGTCACACGCCTTGATATTGTGATGAAACATAAGAAGAGGTTTTCCTCTTTCTGGCGAATTAAACAGGAAGTGTCTAGAGGTTCGAACGCCAAATAGACGCGACACCTTTTGCAAGGCATCAAGTCTGCATGAACCACACACGTGGTTGTGGCAACACATACCACGCACAAACATGCTGCGATTTAAAGCTTTCGTGACTGCAGGGATTCATATTATTGGTTCTTTCGGTAAAGTCACGTAGAAGGGAAATAATAAAATAATAAAAGTATAAAATAATAACATCCTCACGACGTTTCGACTGCAACACAAGCAATCATCATCATGTGTTTTATATTTTTATTATTTTATTGTTTCCCTTCTACGTGACTTTACCGAAAGAACCGAGAATAAAAATGCCGTGATAATATATTCTGATTCGTTGATCTCAAGGGGAATAATACGCAGAGGGAAAGCATGTTCGCGTGTTTCTTTGCTTTCGTTTTAAACAAGTTACGATGAATGCTGCATGGAAAACCAAAAACGAAAACTGAAATAATCCGCAAACGTTTTTGGGTTATGCTGAAAAATCAAGAGTAGGGTTGACCCTTTCTGACAAATGAAACAGTTTTTTCGGTAAAAATTACTATAGAAAATTTGCTGTGGCGGTTCCACCTGAAGACGGAGGCTTGTGTTGCTTCCGAAACGTCGTGATTTAATTTAGTTGTTCAATAAAAAAAAAAATATTTATGATTTAAGTTAGTTCTCATTTTTTATTTTATTTATTTAATGGTGATTTATTTAGTTCTCATTTTATATTTATTTAATTTGTGATTTAATTTGTTGTTTTCATTTTTTATTTTATTTATTTAATGTGTGATTTATTTAGTTGTTCTCATTTTTATTTATTTAAGTTGTGATTTAATTTAGTTGTTTTCATTTTTTATTATTTTTTTACCTACGTGACTTTACCGAAAAAAACAAAGAGTATGGATCCTTGCAGTCACGTAAACTTCAAATCTAAAAATGAAACAGTTATTGAGATGCTCAAACACCAAACAAAAATACCTTTTGTCAAGGCATCACGTCTGCGTTGACCACACACACACGTGCAAGTGCCAGAGTACAGCTCACCATTACACGCCGGCAGATGGACGCTTCTTGCAATGTTGTCGATTTCCCACTTGAGAGTGTTGTTGTTATTTGAGTGTGATTGCTTTACTTGATTGCTGTCGTTTGCTTTCGTCGATGTTGGAGGCGCAGGTTAATTGCCAACGAGAGATATGGGGCCGTCCATAAATGACGTCACGCACCTAGGGGGGGGGGGGGTCAGACATTTGTGACGATGTGTGACGAGGGGGGGGGGGGTTGAGAAATGTAACGTCACATCAAAATGCGCAACTTTAAATAAATATAGACACAGTTCTACTTAATGAAATAGACTTTTAAATAAATGTTTCCTCCTACAACATCAGAGTGCAGCGCCACATTAAATACGCACTACAATGACAATAGTTTAAAGCGATTTGAAGCATGTTTTATTTTGGGGGGGGGGCAGAGCTTTGTGACGTCATATTTGAGGGGGGTCTGACTTTTTGTGACGCCGTGTGACGAAGGGGGGGGTCAAAAATCGTCCAAAATCGCGTGACGTCATTTATGGACGGCCCCGATCTCTATCCTGGTATTATCTCAAGTTCCCAAACACAACACAACTTGAACTGCCCGCGGAGGCTGCAGAGTTGGCATGTGCTGCCCTCTGCTGAGCGACTCTGAGTATCACCCTTCTACAACCAATTACTGTTTTGGTCATTGGGGAGATGTCCTCCTGCATCGGTGTTCTTTATTTGCAAGGGCCCGCGCGGTCCAATGGCGGTCGCTGGTGGCCTTTAGTGTGGGCCCCTGACAATTCACAAACGTGAAAACCTCACCATCGTGCTGCTGTAAAACCCAACAAACGGTTGCAAATGATTCGATATAAAGCTTTCGTGACTGCAGGGATTCATTCATCTTCTTGGTTCTTTCGGTAAAGTCACGTAGAATGGAAATAAAAAAAATAAAAATTAAAAATAAACATAATAAAATAATTCTCACGACGTTTCGGCCACAACGCAAGCAGTCATTCAGACTCTGTCTTCTCGACAGACCTGTTCTCC
>NW_024706169.1:0-13701 GCF_018977255.1 Callorhinchus milii | reverse complement strand
ATAATAATAATAATATCGAGTTGTAGTGCTGAATTGGCTCTTGTATGCAAGTGCCAAGGTTTTGGTTTTTCTATTTTTATTATTTTATTATTTCCGTTCTACGTGACTTTACCGAAAGAACCAAGAATAAGTCCAAAGATGTGTTGTTGAGTTGTGACTTGAATGCAGCGATGGAGACGATCGTGTGGATTGCTTCGGGAGGATGTGGTGGTACAACTGGGAAAGACCTCTTGCTCCATATTTATATGTCCGGTTCAGGACTCAGCTTACGGACTATGTGTTATGGAGCAGTCTGCTGAATGTTTGAAGTTTAGCAGGTTCGACGCATTGTAGAAGAAACTGCCACGCTAGGAGTGGAAAATGTTGCATGAAAACTGTTATAAGCACGCTGGCAAAGGTAGATTTCATAACTTGAATAATTAAAGTACATGTGTACTTTTCTCCCCCAATGGTCAGGCAAGGTTACGTTTCTTGTAACATGCGATTCGAGAAGAACACTGCTCTCCTGCGCAGAAATTCAGGCAGCGGTTCAACATTCTTCTTTTCAGACCACATTTCAGTAATGTATAATGCTCTGTCGAATGGTGCATGCATGCAAACTGCAATAACTGTGTGCGCATTCACACAGAAGAGACAGATTCCCGATTTAACACTGGAAAACGATGCCTCGAATAATCGATTAGCGCCGATTATTAAGCTCGTGATACAAGCATCGACTCGCATAAGTAAGAAATAATATTTTCCCGATTCGTTCTGTGCTCATGTATGCATGTATGTTGAACTTCTTTCGCACCGTACGTAGCCAACCATAAGCGAACGCCAGCATTGCAGCCACTAGAGGCATTCCCATTCACCAAAGTCAAGAGACTCAAGAGAATCATTGAATTTCGACACTTCACCAATCGAGGGGGGGGGGGGCACGGGTTGAATCGTTCTACCCAACACCACGTGGGTGGAACACGTGGCTCGCATTACAGCATTGCCACCTCACCAGCGCTGATGTTTACACATCGCGTTCGGTACTCACACCAAGGCAGCGTCTACCCAGGGGGGACTCCAGGACAGGTTCGAATACAACTTGCCTCTGATAGCACCGTGGATTACCGAACCGACACTGCAGGAATCATAGTAACAAACACAGGAGACATTCCTAGCAAAGTCGATGAATTCACCACTTTTATTTGAGTTTTGCCAGCGTGCTTATAACAGTTTTCATGCAACATTTTCCACTCCTAGCGTGGCAGTTTCTTCTACAATGCGTCGAACCTGCTAAACTTCAAACATTCAGCAGACTGCTCCATAACACATAGTCCGTAAGCTGAGTCCTGAACCGGACATATAAATATGGAGCAAGAGGTCTTTCCCAGTTGTACCACCACATCCTCCCGAAGCAATCCACACGATCGTCTCCATCGCTGCATTCAAGTCACAACTCAACAACACATCTTTGGACTTATTCTTGGTTCTTTCGGTAAAGTCACGTAGAACGGAAATAATAAAATAATAAAAATAGAAACCAAAAACCTTGGCACTTGCATACAAGAGCCAATTCAGCACTACAACTCGATATTATTATTATTATTTATATTTTAAACAACTGTCGATAGTTTATAAATATATTTTTCTGATGGTACAGAAGCTTTCCAATGTTATGTTGCGTTTCTGTTTGGTAGATTTTGTCGCAGAAAAGCAAAACTAAAATCTACTTTACTTGACTTAATCTTCAGGTCAAAACGCAGCCAATAATGTTGTTGGATTAGTCAATTTCAGGAGATGATAAAGGATATTTTGAAAAGATGTCAAATTCTGAAGAAAATCTACATTAATGTAACATCAAATCAGGATTCTTGATGAAGGAAAAATGTGTTTAGAAGTGGATGCAGTTCGATTAACAATAACGGCAGATGCTGTCAACTTTAAAGTGTCTTCAGGTTCAAACAACAGTTTCCAAGTGCGCACCACTCTTTTGCTTCTCTGAGTTCATGGAAGATATTCCACGTTTGCATGGTGGGGACCAGTTTATGCATCAGCCAACCATCATCCTCCCACAAAGTGGTACGAGTTTTATAGACCTGCGCAGGATGATAGTTTCAGACAAATTCGGGCCATGGTTTTAATTAAAAACCTTCCAAGTATGTATCATGTATGTACGTTGAACTTATTTCGCACCACACGTAGCAAACAGTGCTAATCGGAGGTGCGAAGTCTGTAGATGGCAAAGAGTAGCGGTGCTAACATTTAGCAGTGTAGTCGCGTGATGTACTTGCATGTGAAAATAAGAGATGCCGTATGCGAGTGCTTCAGCCATAAAAAAACAAATCACAAATTGCATGACGACATATTCAAGACTCCCTTGACAAAGGGTCCGGGTAATTGAGAGTGTAGAGGTTAGTAACCCATGGGTGTCTAGCTACCAGATGTTCAAATCCTCCGCGCAGTGACAGAGTCGGTACCACACGTGTGTGCTCTACTGCACGTGCGTTCATATAAAATGGGAATTTAAAAACGAGCCACAGTGCGACGGTGGCCATGCAACTAGGCCTCGGTAGGGTAAGGTAATTTACCCTTTTTACCGACATGCCAAGGGGTAAGGGTAAAGGGTAGGGTAAAGGTAGGCTCGTTGCTTTTTACCTTTTACCTTACCTGCTAAAGGGTAAAAGGTAGGGTAGAGTGATTGTATTGTGGTAAGGCAAAAGGTAGGGTAAAGGTAGGCTCGTTGTTTTTACACGTTTACCTTACCTTGCCGAGGTCTACATGCAACCCAAACTATCGATCGCATCGTAAGCAACTGTGGTCTGAGCTCTTTCAATGGAGGATTAAAGCAATACAAACTCTCTCCTGAAGCCTGCTTGTGGCGAGCAGACCTCGACAATAGAATTAAGCTCCTGAACATATTGACATAAGCAAGAATGTAATTAAGCATGTACAGCGATATTCCTAATATCTGCCTTCTAATTATGTAGTACATTATTTATATGATCCGTACCCATTTTAATCCATATACTCTTCCAATTATCATGAGCATGGATAAATCACTGGTCAACACACTTTTTCTGGCATAAGGTATTTCAACGGTTTTAAGGTAATTTTGGGGTGCTGATTCCAAATCTGGCATCAATTTTTGTCTATCACATCAGGTTTTTGAGATATCAAATATTTCATTTTCAATAAAAACTGCAGAAGAAAAAGTCCAGGCCAGATTTTTTTTTTTTTTGATCAGTGTAATCTACTTTATCAACCCCCGCATTAGCACATATATGACGATTTCTATTGAGATTTCAAAATGAATGTTCTTTAGCTAAGTAAATTCCCACTAACTTACCATTTCAGTTGTCATAAATACGTACATATTCGAAGAGGGTACATGCTGTGGAAATTCCACATTCCTGGTCAGACTCGCCATATGTTGACCACTTTCATGAACCCACAATGGGGTACTTGTTGTTTTGACCCTAGAGCGATGATGGGATGATTGACCTCTGACCAGAAATTGAACCATTAGCGCTCCGATTGTGAGCCAGCAGCTCAGCGAGTGCCACCTGTAGGCATTTACGTGTTTTTACAGAATGATCCGCGCCAGGTGAGTCGCAGCGTTTATGTCCGCGGTGGGACGAAGTCGTCAAAAATAAATGATTAAATTGCGATTTTGACTTCCGTTTATTCGGGACCCCGGGGTCCCGCCATGAGGTTCAAATGCTGCAATAACCACAGCTGGTCGTCACCCCCCCCCCCCATGGTCCTGCTATCTAAGAATCCACCCAGCACTTGAACATGAACCAATCTCCTCGCTCCATGCCGTGGTGGATAAATTTGGCTATAGTTAGCAATACCAATATATATCACGCGTAATAAAAGAAACAAGACAATTCTAACCACTTTTATACATTTGTTTATTCATATTGATGCAGCGTAAAAAAAGCTCAATGCATGAAACAAACGAAAGCTTTCATTTAAGACATCGTACTTGGAGACCAACTTCAATCGGTCGTACGAATTCAACAGATCAACTGTTCACAAAATACAAAACACCGTGTAATATATATATATTTTTTTCCAAACGACTCTCTGTAAGTGAAATAATACGGAGCCATATTGGTTGTTATACTTGCACAATAAAGCAATGCCACAGGTCACCAAGATATCCACGTGCGTTTTTTGTTATCGATGCAAGAAGAATTCCTCCGTGGTCAGCGCATTTCGCTGTGAAGCCAGCAACCCGAATTCGATTCCCGGCCACGGCTAACACCAGCAGCGAGTAATATTTGAATCGGCGCTTAACCACCCCTTCACCCAATCTGCACTGAGCAGCGATGTATGGACAAAAAAACCCACATTAATGAACACGCCAAAGCAGGGGGTGGGGGGGGGGTCTTAATCCATGATAAATTCATTTTGTTTAACAATTCAAGAATTTCATATTTTTTATACGGTTATAATACGTGCATGAACCATTACTTATAACACGTGATATTGTATATGATCTCTTCATAAATAGATAATTAATTGCATGTATGGTGGAAGTAAGCATGTATTTTCATCGATGTAATGGTTTTATCACTGTGATTAATTCCACTATTGGGTGGGTGAATTGTTATACCTCCTATGCATTAGTTTGTTTCCAAAAAATTGGACGAAGTATTTTCATTGCACTCCATCACACATTATTTCGTGCAAAACTATTGTTTGTAAAGGTATGTTTTTATATACTTGACAACAAAATTCAACATTGCTAAACGTAGTTAACATTAATGCAATGTCCTCAAGACATAACTATGTTTAAGAAGAAAAAAAAGTTCAAACAGAGTTATAGGTTGGCCACTGTGCCACCGTATTCCATGACCTTGCTGTGAAATTATAGATTTTTTCCTGCACCTCGGCCATAAATTTTACAAACAATGACCGTGACAAAATCATAGCCTTCCCCATCGGTAATCCATGGCCTTCAACTGACAACACAGTGAACCTGAACCATGTCATGTGCCATCGTGTTGAAGTTGCTGTGGATAAGCGTTGGCCTTCTTACCGCTGCAGCCAAACTCACAGATGTCAGCGTGACTCTACCATGTGCGAAGTTCGTCCTTGTCAACCTTTAAAATCTACTCGAGCAAGAATGAATTGAACGTTTTAAGCAATACAGGGCAACACGGGACCAAAAACCCCATACTACGTTGTGTGATGATACCATCACACAA
Organism: Callorhinchus milii; assembly: GCF_018977255.1. Classification (NCBI taxonomy): domain Eukaryota; kingdom Metazoa; phylum Chordata; class Chondrichthyes; order Chimaeriformes; family Callorhinchidae; genus Callorhinchus; species Callorhinchus milii. The sequence continues at coordinate 8,509 of NW_024706169.1, read as the reverse complement.
TGTGGGATGATACCATCATGCCTTTTTTGTGGGGGGATATTACAGTCTTGACATTCAGAGCATTCGCTGCATAGACCAGATTGGCAATCTCGTATATCATCTGCAATGACAACACATGCCACGTGTTTACCTCTGCAACGGACCATGGTTGATGGAAGCACGGCTTTTGTAAAATAAAATAATAAATGCAATGCAAATCTTGATTTGTAATTGAATCCGTACCAGTGACACACACACACATGCAGCTTAACATCGGTTTTGAATGTTACCCATTCATTATATGTATAGGTTTTATAAAATCAGTAGGGAATGATATCTAAACCGGTGTCACCCCCCAACTTCCATCAATCCACTACAAAATGACTTTCAAACGGGTAAACATCAGCGTGGTGAAGTATGGTGAAACGATTGCTGTATCCCATCATGGCACAACGAGACCATCATCCAGCAGTGGATCTGACAAAGCTGAAGTAAATGTAGCTTTTAATGTTTCCGAAATTGACAACAAAATGCAACATTGCTAAATGCAGTTAACATTAATGCAATGTCCTACCTTAAAATAGAAATAAAAACAAATAATATACGAGTCAAAAAGGTCATATTGGTTCCGGTCCAGTATAGGAATAACTCCGAACGAATAATGAAAAGTTTCAAATGTATTTTGACTTCAATGAGTGTTTTTTTACATTGCAAACAGAATGTGTGTTGTGAAGAATGCGTTTTGTAGAGGATGGATGTAAACATGAATGTGAAAATGTGATCTATGCGGGGAGCTACCCACCCCCTCAACGTATGTACAGGAGGGCAACCAATATGCATGCCGTCATCCATGGGTCCATGTGACTCTTCTAAACGGGACCACATCGCTACTTTCCTGTATTAAAATATATATATATAAAGCGTATAACGACAGCTCCCCCGAAAACACCATAAATGTAATCGATTATCATGATTGGTGGACAAGATCCGATTCAATGATTATTGATTTGTATTTCCATTGTGGTGAATGCAGCACCACCATTGGCTGCATGGGTCGCATAACGGCCAGTGTGCTAACCGGTACACCAATGCAGCCCTGTAATTTTATAAGGGTGTGCTCATTTCATTGTTAAACGATACTTAAAATTAATTTGTAGATTTGATTCAGATTTGGTTTGGGGGTTTTATTTCCTTCTGTATGTAATGAAGTTGAATAATTTCAACGGAAAATATAAACAAAACACGTGTCAAAAACTAACACTGACAAAGCATTGCAACGTATATTAAAATGTACATATAATAATACAAAGTGTTATTGCAAACAGATAACATGTTGATGAAGAGATTAATTCAGCAACAGTATTGCCAAGATTTTTGAGCGATTACATATTGCATTGAAATTAATACTCATTGTATTCGTGTACAATCATTAAATATTTGCTTTAGAAATACCCCAATATATTGAAGCACTTAAAATAATATATTTATTGCAACTCTCTATGTACAAGAATTTACCGCCGTTTAAAAATGACACTGCATTGAGTTAACATGTTTCACAACCCTCAGAGCATTGCAGCTGAGAGAGCAAATTGTTATGACATCTGTGATGGCAGCCTAAGCCTCGCTCTACGACTTAGCTAATAATTGTGTCCAAAGAAATGAATGTCTCTGAGCTTGAAAAACAAACAACTTATAGAACTGGCCACTGGCCCCTTCAAATTTTTTTAAAGATTTAAAACTGTCAATTTGAGCGAAAGCCTGTAAGTGAAAACTATTGCAAATGGAACTACGCAATAATTGTAACTATTGTTCCACACTTAAACAAACATTAAATACATTTAAATATATACTTTTAAACAGCTGCTTGCGTTGGGTAAATAATGCCAGGACAGCGTAGCTCTCAGTCAAGTAAACTTAACTGCACATACGATTCATTCTTATATATATATCAAAAACAAATCCCCGTTTTTTTTCTTCAAATAAGCTTAAGTAAATTAGTGTAGCGGTTGGTGCTGCGTGCTTCACAGACTGCCCAAAGCTCTGCTTCTCGTTAAGAATACATTGACACTGGGGAGCATGCAGCCTCCGTTTAAGCATTGATGTCATCAGCGTCGTAACGATTCAGCCAAATATAACAAACAAAGGCAATGGGCTGGGGGCAGCATGGGCGGTGGCCAGCACTCGGAGTTTCACACACACACACAGGTCTACTTTTGAGAATGATTATATCATACGGGAGAACTCGTCTGATTCACGGTGATGTGGAGGGCCAATATCGGCGGATCCTATAATTCACGGGATTATCCGCAATTTTGCTCCTCTTATAGAAAACTAATTTAGGGAAACCCCTTGTGGATAATTGGGGAATTATTAGCCGCTAGACCCTTATCCGTGAAAAATCGCGAGTAATAGGAAGTCGCTTTGCTATGCATGGCAGGCAAAATAGTGGATAACCACGCATAGTAGGAAGAAATAGGGGCATCGATAATAGGATTATTGCGGAGCCTGCAACCACCGCAGATAATGAGTTGCAGCTAATAGGGTCGAGGATAAGCGGGTTTCTTCTGGACTATATCCATCAATCTGCTTATAACCCGAGAAATAAAATTAGTACAAAAACTGAGCAATAGACCAAAAATCTCGTCCCCAAAAAAATCCACTTTCCATACACATTATATTTGATCCCAAACGCCTGCTGGCTTAACAAAAGGTACATTTTACACACTTTTAAAAGTGCAATGTGAATGATGACAAAATGTTTGAAATTCTATAGCAGACGTGAACTAGTAACCAAAAAATAACACTTTTTTTTTTTTACACATTAATACCCTGTGTTATTATAATAATTACGTAATCACTAACTGCAGCCACATGGTCACAAGTTGCCCTGGAAGTGGCTTCGTCAATGATGTTCGTCTGGTGAGCACGCGTTGTTATTTCAGTGACGGCCGTCAGCAAAAGTACCACTTAAACATAACTTGGCCGCAAATTGTATCGCCGGTCTACGCAAACAATCCATGAGTTGTCTTTTTCGACAATTACTGAGGGCATTTTTTCGTGTGAATATTTTTCCATAAGATGTTATCTTTTGGCGTTTTTTGGAGTAGTTGCCGTGGTTTGCTCATGGTAGACACTCGAGATTAGTTTCAGATCTCATTTTTTTTAGACATTTTCAGATTTCTTTGGCCCATATTCTGATTCTACTTAGTATCACTGTAATTAGCTTAATATGTTTCATAATTACCACTAAATTTTACCCATTTTAATCGTTGTAAACATTAATAATTGAATGCACAATTTTAACGTAGTCCCGTCAATGAAGAAATAATTTAAATGTAAACACTACTTTAATAATTTAAACAAAAAGCGACGTCACGCATCGTCAAAATGACATCGCATGAGGGCACTTTTGTGGGGCTAAGCGCGGAATCGACGCCACTCCCTGCTGCATCATCATCTCACCTTCGGATCAATCCGCAACAAAAAAACATCTGAACCATCCCAAAAAATGTTCACACCCAAGGCCCGATTTTTCGTTCGTAATTTTTCCCCCCTCTCCAGATTCATCCTAAAACTCGGCAACGCATCCCTCTCGGAGACGGACACCGCACGCACGACCCATCGCCACGACGCGCCACGGCCGCCCCGTCAGACGGCGTAGTAGACCTGCCACGCCTCGATGTACTTGTGGAAGATGGTGGTGAGCCGCGCGTCGTTGAGATTCACCAAGGACTCGACGTATCTGCTCGATTCGTGCGAGCTCGCCGACGCGCCCAGCACCTCGCTGAGCAGATCCGTAGAGTCGGCGCCCAGGTGCAGGAGCTCCTCCACCACCACGGCGTTCAGTGCCTCCTTCTGGGCCTGCAGCTTGGACTCGAGCTCCTGCAGGGACGTGGCCGCGTCGCCGAACGCCTGGCCCAGTGTGCCAGCTCGCTGCGCAGGTACTTGCTGTAGCTCTCCGCGCCGTCCGTGTCGTGCTGGATGACCTGCGACCCCCGGGGAGACGGGCGGAGGGGGAGAGAGACGGGGCAACAGCAGCAGCACCTCCGATGAGCACGGTTGGCCACGTACGGTGCGAAAGAAGTTCAAGGCACATACCTTTTTGATAGGGGGCACCCCCCCCCCCAATCAAGACCCTCCCCCCCTCATCCTAGAGAGAGGCGGACCCCCCCCCCTCGTTCTTACCCCCACGGCGTCTCGACAACGCGCTGTTCGTGAGGTATTCGTTTCATTTCATGCGTCAGTGTTTTTGTGAACAAGGCATTGCTTTAATGCAGCGCATTCGTTTGTTTTGTTCCCGAAACATGGCCCTTTAATTTTCCACGCAAATTAGAATGTTTTTTTCCTGCACTGTATCCACGCAGAAGCCTGTGCCCCCCTGATCATAACACTGCCAGTGAAAGGCCCTCCACTAAGAAGGATCTTTAGAGAGAGACTCCATTCAGAGGGCACTTGGCCTACTTTTCCATGCTGGCCAGACGTCTCGGGAGAGATGGGATTACCCACACTTTACTCCACCACACGCGACCTTCGAATCTGCTAAGGCATGTGTGCTGCCGGGTGGACAGAGTTGTGGATATTTAAGAAACGTGCACCGTTGTTTCGACTGCCGCGCCGGGAGATCTAACCGACAACCTTCGGATTAGGAATCCGGCGTGACAACCATTACAATACAGCAGCATCTCAAGATAGAATGTAGGGTACGAACAACCCACCAAGATTTCGATTTAAAGCTTCTTCCACCTCCAACCCAGCTTATATATAAGCTCCTAGCTTGGCAGTGTCTTATTCTTCACCTGAAGACGGCTGCTTGCGTTGTAGCCGAAACGTCGTGAGAATTATTTTATTTTATTATGTTTTATTTTTATTATTTTATTACTTCCCTTCTACGTGACTTTACCGAAAGAACCAAGAAGATGAACCCACCCAAGCCCTGCTCGAATGAGCAGTGTGGCTGTGCACATCTTTATTGGCAATCGTGAGCAAGAGTTTCCACGGCAAAGACCACGAGGCAACCAATGAACCAATGTTAACTACTCACAAAGTGGTACTGATTTTGTGGACCCCAGAAGGATGATTAGCCGAGTACAGTCAGTACACCCCACGAGTCATCAGTGGCCAAGACTGCCGTGCGTATTGAGCCAGAGGGCCGCCGTCCACGCGGACGTCCGAAGAAGCGATGGATGGACCGAATAAAGGAAGACATGAAGACGGTCAACGCATCCCTGAAGATGCCCTGGACCGAGCCAAATGGAGAAGACAATGCCGAAAAGCGGACCCTGCGCCACAGCGGGAACAACGCTAGGAAGAAGAAGTCAGTACACCCCACCCCCTCGCCACTGGGAGTTAATCTCGGAACCTGCCGGTGGGAAGATGAGTACTCTCAAACCACCCAGCCAGATAGCTTTCTTAAAATTATTATTTATTTCCCATCAATGCCGCGTTGCGTCATGAATGCTACGTAAATCAGTCTAAAGTGTGGGACATAATATTTCTCCTGAGCAAGAGAGTTGATTGTTTCAAAAGATATTGGCCAAACATCTTAAATAAGGTCTCTATTTGAAAAAGTATTTGAACTCAACACCGCAGTGTGACTGTTGGTAGAGCGATTAACTCACAATCGGAAGGAGTTAAAATCCTGCTCAGGGTTTGGCTCAGGACATCATCCAACTGGGATCAATAACATGAACACGATGTTGTAGGAACTCAGAAGTGTATGTCCAATTGAGACTGGCTTGGGATGCTAATGAGGAGAAGCACCACCCCACTTTCACTTTTTGCCAATATAAATTATTCCAAATGTCAATATTCATTATTTTCTCTCTATGCTCTTAAAACCCCGATTGCCTGAAAATGTGTTCGCTTTTTTTTTTCATTAAGGCATTATTGGGCAGCGAGGTGGCATCGTGGTAGCACTTGAGTCTCACAGGAAGAAAGGCCTGGATTCGATTGCTGACTTTCTGTGCTGAGTTTGTATGTTCTCCCCCTGTTCTGCATGGATTTACTCCAGGGTTTCCGGTTTCCTCCCATCGCTAAAACAACACGTACTACGCCAGTGCTATTGGCCAAACATCCCAATGCTGAAAAATTACCTGCAAATTTCTCATTCGGGATTACACACACAGCAGTAACATCGCCCGCTACGGTGAAAACGTGACAGGACCCTCCTGAAAAAGAGCCTTGAGACTCAGTGAGGATTAATGCATAATAATACGTAATATATATATACATCTTTCAATTACAAACGTGGAAAACAATATTCATCCCGAATATATGGGCATCAGGCAAGTCCTTTACAATAGCCCAATTGTCTGCCGTCCCAATAAAATATTAGCAAGAAGTAATTTACACATTTTAAACACATCCTTTGTCAGATACCGTATATCTAAAACAACGTTTAAACAGCTTAGAGCGTCGTCATACACTTTATGCACACCGGAAGGATATTTAAGAGTTTCGATATGGAAGCACAGTATTGCATCATTTTTGAAAGTCAAGGATTTTGTGTAAAGCTCGGAATGATTTTTTTTTTGCGTGAATTACGTCTGTTGAAATTTCCATAACTCAAACGTTTTCTCTTGGAAAAGCTCCACATGTGGTCACACAGCCAGAAGACGTGAAGCAAAGGGTGATTGGGTTAAAGGGCCCTCTGTCTGCATGTGCCGTAATACACCATTAAATCAAGGGCATAATTCTACTTTTCACACCAAGCATTTGGTCATGTGCCTAAATGCCAGGTACTGTGTGTGTATATAACTCTAGAAAGTTATTTTGCATATTCCCACGTCAAGGAGCTGTTAGAAAAAAAAACCTTTTCATACAAATTATACAGTGTAGTGCATGCTTTAAATGTCGTACCTATTAGTTTTGTATGACATATATCAGAATTGTACGATCAACATCCAAAAGGAATGTTACGATGCATCAATGTATCGATTCATGTAAATCTGTTTGCTCGCAATATGTGCATCGTATCGAGTGTGTAAGAATGTGGGTTTTTTGTATTTGCTTGGAATGGTTTCACAAGACCTCTCAAGCCGCTCGAGGCCACATATTAAATAAAAAAATATTAATAATCACAACCCTGATTTACAACGAGTCGTTGAATCACCCAGGGGGGCGGGGGGGGGGCAAAATGTCTGAGCACATCGTTTTCTCTTTGTTCCATGAAGAAGGGCCGTTGCCTGTTGTACAGGGCAGCCAAAGAGTCAGGACAAACGTGGTTATTATATTATATTTATTCAAAACAAATCACAATGGGGTTATTTAATTTGTTTTAAACAAATGTTCAAACTGACTTCCATATTTATCCATGCGTGCATGAATTCTCTTTTGCGATTAATTTAGGACTGTGTATTTAAGATGACAGGTATTTTGTCTCAATTCATTCAGGGGTCTTAGTCGAGTTTTGTAAACAACGGATTTGAGGTGACCCCACAGGAATAAGCAAAATTAAATATTAATAATGATAGTCGATACAATAGTAACTCAATTAAACAATTAAATTTTTTTTATCTCAATGTTAAAATAAATGAAAAAAACCCCATGTGCCCTGACTTTGGACCACTATATATTCTCTTCCTTTAACAGCAATGTAATTATTGACGAATGTGCTTTTTTATTATTTGTGCTCCTGCACCAATGCCAAATTAGTAAGCACCACATCATTTGTTTTCTTCTAAGACTGTATCCCTGTAACTACCTGGGGAATCACCCCGTGAGAGTTGCTACAGAGCTCACATTGCTCCAATAACATGGCCTGCACAACGTTTGCGATTGGAGGAGTATCAGCATTGCAGTGCCTTGGATAGCCTGCTCCACAAGGCATCGCTAATGGGATTCACGTATTTGTATTCCTTTTGAAAGGAATGACCAATTACGGACAAGGAATACTTTAAATATCACCGCATTATAGTCAAATTGTTTAGATGTGAATCCACGTTCGTGGCTCCGAGCCATGGGAGGAAATTCCATACAGGGCTCCCCTACTTACGGACGAGCTAGGTTCCAGAGGTCTGTTTGTAAGTCGATTTGTTCGTACGTCCAACTTTACTCCTGTCAATTACAAACATGTCGTATGGCTTGTACACTAAACACGGGTGAATGCCTTTAAACATTGTATCATCTCCTGTAGATTAAAATGCCACTGGTTCTTAATGTTCTGCAGATGTAGGTGCCACCACCTATTGTGCAGCAGTTGAACATGCCACTTTTGGTCTGAAAAGTCAACTGAACATACGGACAGGTGTGTTCGTATCTATGAAAGTTTGCATGTCGAATGTTCGTAAGTAGAGGAGTCCCTGTAATCCCATGCTAGGGTCCAGCCTCTATCTCGGATGACAAATGTCAACCTCCCACAAGGTGGTATACATGCTACTGATTCCAGAGGGATGGTTGATTAATTTGCTATAATTGAACAAATTATCTGAGCCCAGACAATACATCACCAAGTGCAATATGCTTGTTATAATTCTATTAAAATGAGAACATAACCTAGGAATGCATCGCTAAGTGGATTGTGTAAAACTCT
>NW_024706168.1:0-13713 GCF_018977255.1 Callorhinchus milii | reverse complement strand
TCGCGATAGCACTTTGTGCACAATCGAAAATAATCATAAACATACATATTAGTCAAGAATATAATCACAACTATAAACTCTTTGGTTCTTTCGGTAGTCACGTAGGTATAAAATAAAATGTGTTGCGCCCGAAACGTGACTTTACTGAAAGAACCAAAGAGTATGGATTCTTGCAGTCACGAAAACTTCAAATAACAATAATAACACACACAACACGTTTTTTGTAATGACACATCTAATTACATTGCACAATCAACATTTCTGAAAACTTTCGAAATTTTCACAATGCAATTATGAAAATTACAATGGGTCTCTGTGGGAGTCTATGGGTCTCTGTATGATGAGTTTACGGGTCTTTGTGTCTATGGGTCTTTGTGAATCTATGGGTCTCTGTGTGACGAGTCGATGGTCTCTGTGGTGAGTCTATGGGTCTCTGTATGAGTCTATGGGTCTCTAAATGATGAGTCTATGTCTATGTGTGATTAGTCTATGGATATCTGCGTGATGAATCTATTGGTCTGCGTTATGAGTCTATGGTCTCTTTGTGAGCCTATGGTCTCTATGTTACATTATACACTAGTGAGTGGGTGGGTGGCCAGCAATACGGCTGAACGCATTTGTCTCCCTAGGGGGCAATGTTTACAAACCGCACCGGTATACAGTATATATACTTATATTTACGCGATCTATAACTCCCTCCCCCAAAAAAATAAAACGGCGCACAAATGGATCCCTGGATGTGGCCAAAGTCCTTTTCCAGTTTACTAGACGAACACATTTTTTTTTTTCCCGGTAATGCCGACCAAGCTGAAATGACCCCTTTTCAGAAGCGACGGGGTCATCACAAGTGACAATCTCGATTCTCATCCTCCTTCTTCACGCCGACTCCATCCACCAGGTCGCCACCTGGAGTCGACCCTGACCTTCACGCTTCACCGTTGTCTCTTCTTCACACTTCACCATCACTCCTGGCCACGTAGCGAAGTTGTAATTTTCTTCCGGTTCTTGTTTTATGCGAGATGGACTCATGGGAGCAGCACTTTGACCATCGCAAGTAGATTTCCCCTCTCATGGATCTTCTCATGCTTCTTTCGTTTTCCTGACGCAACTCCTTTCCCACACACGGTGCACTTGAATGGCTTTTCGCCCGTGTGCGTTCTCTCGTGAACTCGAAGATAACTTGATTGTACAAATGCCTTCCCACACGCACTGCACTTTAGAGCTTCTCACCCGTGTGCGTTCTCTTGTGAATCCGAAGAGAGCTTGACTGGACAAATGCCTTCCACACACGGTGCACTTGAATGGCTTCTCACCCGTGTGCTTTCTCTGATGAACTCGAAGATATCTTGAAAGGACAAATGCCTTCCCACACACGATGCACTTGTAGGGCTTCTCGCCCGTGTGCGTTCTCTGATGAACTCGAAGATATCTTGAATGGACAAATGCCTTCCCACACACGGTGCACTTGAATTGTTTTTTCGCCCGTGTGTGTTTTCTGGTGAACTCGAAAATTAGATGGATATATAAAATTTTTTCTCGCAGATGGCACACTTGAATGGCTTTTCCCCCGTGTGTGTTCTCTGATGATATTTTAAATATTGTAAACGAGCAAATGCCTTCCCACACGTGGTGCACTTGAATGGTTTTTCGCCCGTGTGCGTTCTCTGGTGAACGCGAAAATATATGATGAATGTACAAATGTTTTCTCGCAGATGGCGCACTTGAATGGCTTTTCCCCCGTGTGTGTTCTCTGATGATTTTAAATATTGTAAAACGAGCAAATGCCTTCCCACACGTGGTGCACTTGAATGGCTTTTCGCCCGTGTGCGTTCTCTCATGCAGCTTGAAGTGTCCAGTGTGATCCGTGCTGTAGGCACACCGGTCGCATTGATGCCTTTTAGCACGGGGCTCTGTCGAGGGCTTCTCCATGCGATCGACTCTGCAAATATACCTTACACTTAATTTGGAGCTTTCGTGACTGCAGGAATTATTCTTTGGTTCTTTCGGTAAAGTCACGTATAAAGATAAAATAATAACTTAAATTAAATACTAGCATACGACGTATCGATTGCAACACAAGCAATCATCATCAGGTATAAATTAAATAGAAACACAAATCTAGTATACTTAGAAATGTAATGTAATATAACAGAGAGTCGGATAACATAACAGTCAACACCCTATCTGGTTGAGAGATTAAATCTCTCTTTCATATTTAGCATTCTCAGGAAGAACGTAATCAACCAGGAGGGTGTTGACTGTTATGTTATCCGACTCCCTGTTGTATTACATTACATTTCTAAGTATACTAGATTTGTTTTTCTATTTAATTCATACCTGATGATGATTGCTTGTGTTCCAATCGAAACGTCGTATGCTAGTATTTAATTCAATTTAATATTTTATCTTTATACGTGACTTTACCGAAAGAACCAAAGAATTATACCTTACACGTTACACACAACATGAAATCGACTGCAGATATACCTTACACATTACAACATGCACACACGCACTACAGAGACATCCCCCGTGTGCAGGGAGCCCCCCCCTGCATCCCTCCTCCCTGGCTCCTCCCCCTTCTCACCCTCTATAAGAGCGTGTCACTAAGAGTTCCCTGCTCACAGCAGTGATTGTGCTCTGGTTGTCCCACCTGATGACGGAAGCTTGTGTTGCCTCCGAAACGTCGTGATTGAATTATTTTCATATTCTTGGTTCTTTCGGTAAAGTCACGGAGAAGGGAAATAATAAAATAAAACTATAAATATAATAGCTTGTGTTGCAGTCGAAACGTCATGAGAATTTTAATTGTTTTATATTTATATTATTTTTATTTCCCTTCTATGTGACTTTACCTAAAGAACAAAGAGTATACACCTCCAGATATTAAGAGAAAAGTTATTTCATTCGTGAATGATATTATTTCTTGTTAGCCTTGTAAAAAATACATTTTATTATATTTTGTTCATCTACGTGACTTTACCTAAAGAACCAAAGAGTATTGACCTCCAGAGATTAAGTGAAAAGTAATTTCATTCGTGAATGATGAATTTTATTTCTTGTTAGCCTTATAAAAAAAAACATTTTTTCATCTATGTGACTTTACCTAAAGAACCAATAAAAACAGATGTTATTATAATTTGTAATAATTAAATAATAATAAAATTGTCATTATTTTTACTAATTAAAGAATTATAAAGATATTAAGAGAAAAGTAAAAAATAAAAACATTTTATTATTTTTCTTTAACTTTGTTTTCCTTTTGTAAATATTACTGGGGGGGGGGGGGCACAGCATCTTGTAGTACAGGGGCCTACACAATCTTAATCCGGCCTTGCCCATGTGCAGCCTTCATTGTGTTGGGGCAGTGAGTGAGAGTGGGATTGTCAGTGTGTGAGTGTAAGTTTGTCAGTGTGTGTGAGATTGTCAGTGAGTGTAAGATTGTGAGTGTGTGAGTGAGTGTGAGATTGTCAGTGTGTGAGAGTGAGATTGTCAGTGAGTGTGGGATTGTCAGTGTGTGAGTGTAAGTTTGTCAGTGTGTGTGAGATTGTCAGTGAGTGTGAGATTGTGAGTGTGTGAGTGAGTGTGAGATTGTCAGTGTGTGAGAGTGAGATTGTCAGTGAGTGTGGGATTGTCAGTGTGTGAGTGTAAGTTTGTCAGTGTGTGTGAGATTGTCAGTGAGTGTGAGATTGTGAGTGTGTGAGTGAGTGTGAGATTGTCAGTGTGTGAGAGTGAGATTGTCAGTGAGTGTGGGATTGTCAGTGTGTGAGTGAGTGATTGTGAGATACTGAGTGTGAGATAGTGAGTGAGTGTGTCAGTGTGAGTGTGTGTGAGATAGTGAGTGAGTGTGTGAGTGAGTGTGAGATTGTCAGTGTGTGAGTGTGAGATTGTGTGAGAGTGAGTGAGATAGTGAGTGTGTGAGAGTGAGTGAGTGATTGTGAGATAGTGAGTGTGAGATAGTGAGTGTGTGAGTGTGAATGTGTCAGAGTGAGAGTGTAAGTGTGTAAGAGTGTGAGAGATAGTGAGTGAGAGTGTGTGAGTGAGTGTGAGATTGTCAGTGTGTGCGTGTGTGAGATTGTGAGTGAGTGAGTCAGTGTGTGAGATAGTGTGTGAGAGTGTAAGAGTGAGTGTCATTGTGAGTGAGATAGTGAGTGAGATTGTGAGCTTGTGAGAGAGTGAGATTGAGTGTGAGTGTGGTGAGTGTGAGATTGTGAGTGAGTGTGTAAGAGTGTGTAAGAGTGAGAGATTGTGAGATAGTCAGAGTGAGTGAGTGAGATAGTGAGTGTGAGATTGTGAGTGCGTGATTGTGAGTGTGAGTGAGATAGTGAGTGAGAGTGAGTGAGAGTGAAATAGTGAGTGAGAGTGTAAGAGTTTAAGAGTGAGTGATAGTGAGTGAGAGTGTGTAAGTGTGAGTGAGAGTGAGTGTGTCAGTGAGAGATAGTGAGTGAGTGAGAGTGAGTGAGAGATTGTCAGAGTGAGTGTAAGTGTGTAAGAGTGAGAGATTGTGAGATAGTGAGTGAGAGTGTGAGTGTGTAAGTGTGAGTGAGTGTAAGAGTGTGAGTAAGAGTGAGTGTAAGTGTGTAAGAGCTAGTGAGTGAGATTGTGAGTGTGTGAGCGTGAGTGAGATTGTGAGTAAGAGTGAGTGTATGAGAGTGAGTGAGATTGTGAGTGTGTAAGTGTGAGATAGTGAGTGTGTAAGTGTGTAAGAGTGAGTTAGTGAGTGATTGTGGTGACACTGACCGCTGTCGAATCGCCGTCATGGTCGAGGCCGCCATCTTGTCCCCCTCACGACTCTAAAATGGCCGCCAGCGAGGAGGGGAGGAGCCAGAAAATTTGGCGGGAAAACAAACCGCCGCGTCACGTGACAGGCGAGACACTCAACTGTGATTGGCTCCAAGGCGGAGAGAGATTTTTTTTTATTTTTTAGAGGAAAACTTTTTTTGTACCGTACGTACGACTAATTACTAAACTCGCCATCAACACTAAACACTCGCGTTGGCATTCGAGCGATCTACATAAACAAAGTGAAAAATGTATTGGTTATGTAAATTATCAGAAATCTCATACAGTATAAGGTACATAAAAATGACCCAAATGAGATGTTGACTGGTAATTACATCTCAAACACAGCTGTCAACAGTGACAGAGCATGCTTGCCAACAAGGGCATTCAACTAATTTTGATAACGTGGAAGTGTTATGCAGAAGCGAATTATTACTGGCCAAGACTAATTAGAGAATCAATCGAAATTGAGAAAATACAAATAATTTCAACCGCTGTGATAGCTACAGAGTCAGCACAGCTGGAAGCGCTTGCAGGGATTACACTTTATATATTGGTGCTTATCCTCAGAGCCACGAGTGGAAATTTCGCATTCCTACGGTGGATCAAATGATGTTTAGTCCGATCAATAATTCCAATGGGTAGTTCATCAACTGTTGCACTGTTGCATAGTGCAGCAGTGGCCAATCGCATTCCTACGGTGGATCAAATGATGTTTAGTCCGATCAATAATTCCAATGGGTAGTTCATCAACTGTTGCACTGTTGCATAGTGCAGCAGTGGCCAATCGCATTCCTACGGTGGATCAAATGATGTTTAGTCCGATCAATAATTCCAATGGGTAGTTCATCAACTGTTGCATTGTTGCATAGTGCAGCAGTGGCCAATTGCATTCCTACGGTGGATCAAATGATGTTTAGTCCGATCAATAATTCCAATGGGTAGTTCATCAACTGTTGCATAGTGCAGCAGTGGCCAATCGCATTCCTACGGTGGATCAAATGATGTTTAGTCCGATCAATAATTCCCAATGGGTAGTTCATTAACTGTTGCACTGTTGCATAGTGCAGCAGTGGCCAATCGCATTCCTACGGTGGATCAAATGATGTTTAGTCCGATCAATAATTCCCAATGGGTAGTTCATCAACTGTTGCACTGTTGCATAGTGCAGCAGTGGCCAATCGCATTCCTACGGTGGATCAAATGATGTTTAGTCCGATCAATAATTCCCAATGGGTAGTTCATCAACTGTTGCATAGTGCAGCAGTGGCCAATCGCATTCCTACGGTGGATCAAATGATGTTTAGTCCGATCAATAATTCCCAATGGGTAGTTCATCAACTGTTGCACTGTTGCATAGTGCAGCAGTGGCCAATCGCATTCCTACGGTGGATCAAATGATGTTTAGTCCGATCAATAATTCCCAATGGGTAGTTCATCAACTGTTGCACTGTTGCATAGTGCAGCAGTGGCCAATCGCATTCCTACGGTGGATCAAATGATGTTTAGTCCGATCAATAATTCCCAATGGGTAGTTCATCAACTGTTGCACTGTTGCATAGTGCAGCAGTGGCCAATCGCATTCCTACGGTGGATCAAATGATGTTTAGTCCGATCAATAATTCCAATGGGTAGTTCATCAACTGTTGCACTGTTGCATAGTGCAGCAGTGGCCAATCGCATTCCTACGGTGGATCAAATGATGTTTAGTCCGATCAATAATTTCCAATAGGTAGTTCATCAACTGTTGCACTTTGGCAAGAGTGCAGAAGCTGGGCAATCGCGAGGCTGCGAATCCAGATCTTGGTCACGGAATGACTCGACTTTTACAGGGTCAATACATCGGGAAGCATCTTTTTAAAATCCTTTATATTAAGTTCACTTGCTTGCTTGCTTAGGACCGTGCAAATCTTTCGGTCGTGTTTTAACCCACTCCCCGTGATCCAATCGAGCTGACATTTTGCACACAGACTCGTTGTGCGTGACAATTAATGTTCGTGAAATTTTTTTTCACAAATTTTCACTTTTTAGGGAATTTTTTAAAAAATTTCATTACCAATTGCTTAATGCTGCCATGCAATCATCTGACCCATAGGTGGCAGCCATCTCAAGCCAGAGGACGAGAGGACTCTAGTAGTCGCCACACATATAAAGGATTTATAGTGAAAAACTTTGTTTTTACGGGTTTACTTGTTTAAATCCTTTATATTAAGTTCGCTTGCTTGCTTAGGACCGTGCAAATCTTTCGGTCGTTTTTTAGCCCACTTCCCGTGATCCAATCGAGCTGACATTTTCCACACAGACTCGTTGTGCGTGACAATTAATGTTCGTGAAATTTTTTTCCCAAAATTTTACACTTTTTAGGACAAAAATATTATATTTAATTACCAATTGCTTAATGGTGCCATGCAATCATCTGACCCATAAGTGACAGCCATCTCAAGCCAGAGGACGAGAGGACTCTAGTAGCCGCCACACATATAAAGGATTTATCGTGAAAAACTTTGTTTTTACGGGTTCATTTTTTGGTGGTGAAGTCAGCAGCGGTTGTACTTGAGGAAGACTTAGCCCCTGTCGTGGGATGGCTGCGATGCCCACCGCTCGCTCAGTGCCGTCAACACATCGGGGTGGGAAACCTTTTGTGACCGTTTGAAAGAAGTTTCAGGTCGTAGAATCGGACACAGCGCCCGGTGGCTGGGGCACAGATTGCCCATCAAAAAGTTGTAATTTTAAAAATCATCTCTCGGGGGGTCGATAAAGCGAGTACTACTTTGTGGAAAGCAAACAGAGGTTGTCCTGTACCGGTGTTTTTCACTCATTCTCATAGGGGGGGACCACTTTCGCCATGAAGGCATCATCAGTGTGGTGAGGGCCGCCACACGCTTGAAACCATTTGGGATTTCGACAGCAGCATGATTGGGGGGGGGGTGTGTTTTCACATTTGCGTCATGTCGCTGGTGGCCTTGCGATGAAGAAGTCTGCGGCCTATACAATACACCCACCCTGCTGCTGCTGTGGCAATGTGCACATGTCCCACCACCGACTCACAGCTCTGCAGGCACATGATGTATCTATTGTTTTGAATTATTATTAGATGGGACACTGCCCCAGAGGTCGCAAACGGGTTTTGTTTCCTTACCCGTACCTGGCCGCACCAGGGTCGCGAACGGCTACCCGTACCCGGTCGGGTACGGGTAGCCGGGTATCGGGTAGGGTACGGGTATCGGGTACCCGGTTGCGACCTCTGCACTGCCCCAACGCTCATTCGAGTGCAACAATCACACTAGCCTTGAACGTGGGCTGACTCACAGAGCCGCGCTGTGAGCACCCCACGGCCCCAGTCAAAGTCGCTCTAACCACGACGCTTCGAGCCGGTGAGCACCCGGGTGAGGGTTGACAATCAAGACCTGGGGGTGGTGTGAAGAGAACGAGGTGGGTCCGTGCAGTGGCTCGTTCGTCGAGGGCGAGACTAAGCTGTCTCGGGTGTGGACCAATCAACTTCAAGGACAGTGGATACACTATCAGAGTTGTGTGTTTTGTTTGCATTCTGACTGCAGGTATTGTGGTCTATGCAAACATGGCAACATGTAAAAAAGGTGTCAGTTTTGTTGCCAGATAGAAGGGTACAAAAAACAATTCTATTTTTTACTGGCAAATGAGGTTCCAATGATGTAAATGCTTACCCCGAGCTCTCATACTCTGATGGTGCATTGTCTTTGAGTTGTACGCCTTTTGGCATCATCTGGTCCAACCCATGTGAGACTAGGCTCTAAGGAAAGCTGTCTCGGGTGTGGACCAATCAACTTCAAGGACAGTGCATACATTATCAGAGTTGTGTTTTGTTTGCATTACGACTGCAGGTATTGTGGTCTATGCAAACATGACTCCTTGTAAAAAAGGTCACAGTTTTGTTGCCAGATAGAAGGGTAAAAAACCAATTATCATGCTTCTGTTTACTTAATGGGAGAACGTTAACTTCGAACTCTGGATAAGCGCAAGAAATGGAAGTGTGCGTCTCTTGTCCTAAGAGAGGATCGCGCATACGGGAGTTGCACACCGACACCCCCTCGCCAGCATTGCAGAGCAATGCGATCATTACGATAAAGACGCTGAGATTTATTTCTGAGTTTTAATGTAGAAATTCAAGTCTTGGCAGCCTTGGCTGCGTCGGTAAACAAAATGTATTCAAATGGAAGCTCGTTAAAAACGGGGTTGTACATCCAGGAGAAATACACTGACGTTTGTCAAACAGCAACTTGCAAAGAGAACGCTAAAATACATCGCTAAAATACACCGCTAAAATAGTACGCGCAGTACAACGCAGGCCAGTGAGTGGTCTGGACGATTTGTTAAAACGTTACAAATATCTTGCTCAAACAGTATTAATACTGACTCATGTTCTGGCTGGCAATTGTAAACAACAACAACTTTAAATTTCGATTTAAAGCTTTCGTGACTGCAGGGATTCATCTTCTTGGTTCTTTCGGTAAAGTCACGTAGAAGGGAAATAATAAAATAATAAAAATAAAACTATAAAATAATTTTCACGACGTTTCGGCCACAGCGCAAGCAGCCGTCCTCAGGTGAAGAACAGGTCTGTCGGAAAGACAGCGTCTGAATGAACAGGTCTGTCGGAAAGACAGTCGGAAAGCTTGCGGTGTGGCCGAAACGTCGTGAGAATTATTTTATTATGTTTTATTTTTATTATTTTATTATTTCCCTTCTACGTGACTTTACCGAAAGAACCAAGAAGAACAACAACAACGTCATTCTACTTGCATGTAAAACGGAATGAATAAACTACAGAGATGACAACGTGTAAACAAACAAACAAACACCGCAGCTTCAGAGAGACGACAACAACCGAGGAGGAATTGCACAAACAGTGTAAACTACACAAGCTGCATGCTATGTCAAATAACACTGCGTGAAAGTTTAGCAGAATACTTTTATCTTTTCAAGACTAGCGAAAGCAAACCTTTAACATTGTAAACATTGAGTAACGCTGCTTTTGTAAAGACGGCACTGGTAGAAAACTTATTCTTTTTTAAAATGTGCACATAAAAGGCTTTTTTCCAGATCGTTCTTGTATCTTCCATCTACAGATGTTCCTAATCATAGCATTATCTATCCACATTTAACATGCCCATTCCTAACTCCGTTTTCCACCTCTTTGCAATCATTTTAATACGAAAAAACACCTCGCCCCTAGTACCCACTCATTCCAACAGCATTTCAGTTAGTCCAGAAACACCTTTGCTCAAAAAACATCCTGCATCCACAAAACACATTTCAGGCACGGCAGTGGTCTGCTTGCGACGCATTTGTTCTCAGAGCGACCGGCGAGTTATCACGAGTCAAAGCATCGTTAATTTTGGAGCTTTCGTGACTGCAGGAATTATTCTTTGGTTCTTTCGGTAATGTCACGTCTGAAGATAAAATAATAAATTAATTAATAGCATACTACGACGTTTCGATTGCAACACAAGCAATCATCATCAGGTATAAATGAAATAGCAACAAAAAATCTAACCAGAAAACTATAGACAGACAGATAAATTAATTTAGTGTGTTCTTTCTCCCTCTCTCCTAATGTTCAAGCTTGCGTACTTTACTACGCGTTCTTCGTACTCATTGACATGTAATTTTTTTCTCTAACCCCTCCCTCTCTCTGCCTCCGCCCCCCTCTGTCTATTTAAGGCCTCGCCACAGAGACGATCACCCCTCTCTGTGCCTGTGTTACTCTCTCTCTATGTATCTTGGTGATGTCTGTCTGCTTATATGTCTGTCTATAGTTTTCTGGTTAGATTTTTTGTTGCTATTTCATTTATACCTGATGACGATTGCTTGTGTTGCGATCGAAACGTCGTATTATGCTATTATTTAATTTATTATTTTATCTTTAGACGCGACTTTACCGAAAGAACCAAAGAACAACGCATCGTCGTCACTCGACCCTTCAGTGCCGCCATTTTGTTTCTTGGCCTTCACCCATCGCAGGATCATCTCCGTCGGCACGGTTCAACTCAACGGCGGGAACTCTCTCTTTGTTTCCCACGCCCCCCCCCCCCGCATCCTCCCACTCTGCCTCGTCGTTCCGGCCCTCCGCCCCGCATCCGTCATCCCCCTCGTTGAGCTCTTCCAATCACTCACCCACCCACTCATTCACTCACTCACCAACCCTCTCACTCACCCACCCACTCACCCACCCACTCATCCACCCACTCACCACTCATCCACCCACTCACCAACCTCACCACTCATCCACCCACTCACCAACCTCACCCAATCACCCACCCACTCACTCACCCACCCACTCATTCACTCACTCACCAACCCTCTCACTCACCCACCCACCACTCACCCACTCACCCACCCACTCATCCACCCACTCACCAACCTCACCACTCATCCACCCACTCACCAACCTCACCCAATCACCCACTCACTCACCCACCCACTCATTCACTCACTCACCAACCCTCTCACCACCCCACCCACTCACCCACCTACCCCCCCGCGCATCCTCCCACTCCGCCCCGCATCTGTCATCCCCCTCGTCGAGCTCTTCCGTCGCTCCCGGCGCCCCCAAATCCGCTCCCGGCGCGCCCGGCTGCCCGGGGTCGCCGCAGCACGAGTAGCGGCGGTGCACGTGCTGCGAGTAGCCGCCCGAGTGCGAGAAGCGCCGGCCGCAGCGCCCGCAGCGGTACGGCTTCTCGCCCGAGTGCAGCCGCGAGTGCTCGATCAGGTGCTGCTTGTGCTTGAACGCCTTGCTGCACACCTCGCAGCGGTGGGGACGCCTGCCTGCGACGGACAGGGAACGGCGGGGCGGGGTTATCGCCCTCGCACGGCATGCAGGAGGTCGTGGGTTCGAACCGGGCGCTGATAGCCCGCTGTATATTTGCATACTCTTAGTTTTTTCGGTAAAGTCACGTAGGTAAAAAATGAAATTAATAAAAATAAAATAAAAATCACGGCGTTTTGGAGGCAACACAAGTCTCCGTCATCAGGTGGGGACCGTCACAGCCAAATTTGCTGTATACAGCCTCCAAAACGTCGTGATTTTTATTATTTTATTTTTATTAATTTTAATTTCATTTTTTACCTACGTGACTTTACCAAAAAAACTAGGAGTATGAATCCTTGCAGTCACGAAAGCTTCAAATCTAGAAGTATATTTGCAGTTTGCGTGTTCTCTCTCCCCATGGTGGCGTGGGTTTTCCTCCAGGTGTGTTGGGTTCCCCCCCCCCCCCACACATTTATAAACAGGCATTTAGATTATTTGGCTGCTGTGAATTTCCACGCGAAAAGCCACTTAATTGGGCTACAATTCGTGATCGCAAGGTCGCTTCTGAAAAAGAGCTGCATAGCACAGTGGGCCTTACCTGGTAGAAATAAGAGTTAGTCGGGTTTTTTAGTAAAATAAAACATCAGCAAGGCTGGGGAGGCTGCGAGATTCACTTCACGTGGCTGACGGCATGAAACGGGGGCGGTAAACACAGCGGTGCCCACTGGGGATACTCTTCACCGCCGACATGATAAGCCTCAACATGAAATCGGTTTTACAAATAAACACCAGCTGTGCTGCTAATTGCACTCCGGTTTTGGTGGGTGAGCAGCGCGTTGACACGGCGAGGCAGCGACACCAGAAACCAAAAATACCCACGCGGGCGCACGCACACACGCACGCGCACGCACACACGCACGCACACACGCACGCACGCACACACGCACGCACGCACACACGCACACACGCACACGCACACGCACACTCGCACACACGCACGCACACACGCACACGCACACACGCACACACACACACGCACACACACACACGTACACACGCACACACACACACACGCACACACACACACACGCACACACGCACACACACACACACGCACACACGCACACACGCACGCACGCACACACACGCACACACGCACGCACACACGCACGCACGCACACACGCACACGCACACACACACACGCACACACGCACACGCGCACACGCACACACGCACGCACACACGCACGCACACACGCACACTCACACACACGCACACACGCACGCAACACGCACACACGCACACACGCACACACACACGCACACACACACACGCACACACGCACACACGCACGAACACACGCACGCACACACGCACACACACCACACGCACGCACACACGCACGCACACACGCACACTCACACACACGCACACACGCACGCACACACGCACACGCACACACGCACGCACACACGCACACACGCACACACACACATGCACACACGCACACACACACGCACACGCGCACACGCACACACACTCACACACACACACACGCACACACGCACACCACACACGCACACACGCACGCACACACGCACACACGCACACACACGCACACACACACGCACACATACGCGCACGCACGCATGCACGCCCAACCGCGCACACAATCGTGTTAGTGGGCGACGCCGGTTCATTACACGGCGTGTCCGTCATGCCGTTCATTCTTCCATTTCGTTAAAAACTTAAGCGAGTGCCGACGGTCGCGCGTCATCCGATTATTACAATTCATCACCTGCCTCCGCCTCCGGAGAAGACGCGTGAGAGCGGCGCACGATGGATGAAACCCGCCGCCCGTGAGCGCAAGCGCGCGGGGACGCGACGCCGCGTACCTGCGTGCTCGTACTTGTGCCGCGGCAACAACGGGCCGCTCTCCTGGAAGGTTTCGTCGGACAGGTCGCGGGCGAACGAGCTCCCGGGCACGCGCTCCCCCCTCCTGCCGCTTGCGCGCGGGAGCTCCCGAGTCTGTCACCGCGACCGAGCCCACGGGGACTCCCTCTCCCCGCTCAGGAGACTCTCCCTGTGGAGCGCGATCGCCGGTGAGCCGCCGAGGTTAACCGACGGAATTTCGTCTCCTTTG
>NW_024706167.1:12500-13733 GCF_018977255.1 Callorhinchus milii | reverse complement strand
ATATGTAATGTCATAAAATCATTAAAATTATATGAATGTATTCATATAGTTATAAGAATTTCTGTGCATCTTATTCAAAAACAAATTAAATTTTAATGATTGCCTTCTACGAAGTTTAATAATTTTAATTATTTTAGTGTTCGATCTTGTAGCGAAGATTCTAACAATTTTTTTGCGTACCAATCTGAAGGTAAGTGACATTTGCTGCGATTCTAACCCAAACCCTAACCCTAACCCTATCCCTAACCCTAACCCTAACCCTAACGCTAACCCTAACCATAACCATAACCCTAACACTAACACTAACCCTAACCCAAGAATAAGCATAATTTGGCTTATATGTTTTATTTCTATGTTTTATATGATAATATCGAGTGAGATAAAATGTTTAGAAGTAATCATTTTCTAAAAATAATTCAAACTAGTGGTCAAAACATCCACCAAAATAAAAGTGCCGAGATTTTTTTCAAAATATTGCGTGAACTTAAATCGTAATTGTTTTTATGAGATTTGTTACGATCTCCACATCAAATTTTTCATAGAATTTTTTTAGTCGCAGGAATATACCCACTGAAACAAATTAATAGCACCATGAAACAACATTCAACCAAATAAACTTGTGTAGATTTTTCATTAAAAAATCCATTTCAATAAATTTTAAAGTAAAAAAACAAACAAAATTATGCTTGTTTTTGAACAAGATGCAGAGAAATTTCTTTAATGAAAAATCAAATAAATGTTTTTAATGTGGTTTTTGAAAATTTACTTTTTAAAAATTTAATATGTAATGTCATAAAATCATTAAAATTATTAGAATGTGTTCATATAGGTATATGAATTTCTGTGCATTTTATTGAAAAACAAATTAAATTTTAATGATTGCCTTTTAATAAGTTCAATAATTTTAATTATTTTAGTGTACGATCTTGTAGGGAAAATTCTAATAAATTGTTTTGCGTACCAATCTGAAGGCAAGTGATATTTGCTGCGATAATAACCCTAACCCTAAACCTAACCCAAAAATAAGTATATTGTGGCTTATACGTTTTATTTCTATGTTTTATATAATAATATCGAGTGAGATAAAAGGTTTAGAAGAAATCACTTTAGAAAAATAATTCAAACGGTTGGTCAAAACATCCACCAAAATAAAAGTGCCGAGATTTTCTTCAAAATATTGCGTGAACGTAAATCGTAATTCTTTTTATGATATTTGTCACGATCGTCACATGA
>NW_024706166.1:0-13737 GCF_018977255.1 Callorhinchus milii | reverse complement strand
TCTTTTTGTCCATTTAAAAAAACGGTACGAATAGGTTGGTACCAATTTTACTTCTTTATTACTTTTACTCTGACCCATGGACCATAATGAGGACATATCAAAACAAAAACCTCACCCATCGCGGGTTTAACCATTCGCGCCAATTTATTGAGGGTAGTTTTCCTATCGTACCCCCGTGGCCTATCCATTCGTGTTAAACGCGAGATTCCTGTACAGGTACTCCAACTGCACTGCTTGCGATGATGATGCTGCCGCAGAAGAATACACATGGTGGCATATCTCCCACGCGACCCCCAAGTGGGTTCCAGGTCACGCGGTGTTCCTGGCGTCCAGTGAGGAGGCAGTGAGGTTCAGCTACCCACGATTTTTTCCCTAAATCGAAATCACATTTTACATTACAGATACTCCCTGTTTAATGGTTGGGTTGATGTAGGGCAGGGGGTCGGCAACCTGTGGCTCCGGAGCCGCATGCAACTCTTTACGGACCACTTTGTAACATTACGTACGTGTAACAAACTCCGACACGTAAGTTGAGTTGAAAAGGCGCGAGAAAATTATATTATCTTCTGCAGCATGCGTTCACTTCAACCTCCACCATCTAAAGCGCCGCGAGCCCTCTCCTCTCTCTTTCCCACTCTTTTCCTCCCGTTTCTGTCTTCCAATCATTTATATCTCCTCCCTGTCCCTTGCAACACCTCTTCGCGTCTCCCATTTGCTGCTGCGCACACCTTCCGATCTCTCTCACCTCCGCGTGGGGAGGTACGTCTGATATCATTCGTCTCCCTCCACCAACGGCGAGTGAGCTCATTCGTCGGTCCGCTCTTTCAGCCAATAGGGAGCCATGTTTCTCGCCGGCTCCGCTGTCCCATAATGCTCGCGCATGTGTCTGACCGCCTCTTCGTTCGTGCACGTTAAGTACGTATTCACATGCATTGTGGCTCTTAAAATATTGAGTTTTGTACCGAATTCGAAAAAAATGGCCCTCGTTATTTGTGTTGTCAATCCCTATGTAGGGTAACATAAAACAAAAGGAGTGGGCGTCGCAGTACGAGCCGTGAACCACAACCCCAATTGTTTTCCCATTTGCCCTTTGCGGATCGCGGATTTGCCGATTGTGGCAATTTTCAAGAACGCAACCCCGCGATGGGCAAGGGTTTGTTGTATATAAAACAGCGGACCATTTAAATGAACTACAAATATGAACATTCAGTATGACGGTGTTCTAGAATATAAAGACTTGCATCTGAACAAAGCAACATTGGTGGATATAATTTCCCATGACAGGAAACCCCTCCAAAACAGCAGAGGTTTAAAACGTCGACACTGCCATACAGACAGCAATGTTCAGTGAATCAAAATGCACGATGACGGGCAAAAGGCAAGCCGCTATAACGCTTGTAGCGCCAACAATTAAGACAGCCGTGCAAATATCAATACATAGAAAAACAAATGCAAGATGAAAAAAACAGATCGCTAAAGGATAAAGAGTGGCCCGATGTGTGCCGATGGCCTCGGCCCCAAATGTGCCATATTTAAATGTTACTCGCACAATTACATGGTTGGGTAAAGCCATCAAGCAACGGTCGCCCCTTACCCGATGAAACTTACTCCCTCAATGACATGGCGCCTTGGCGATGGCCGAGAGCTGTGAGAAAAGCGCAAGTGTTAAACGTGCAAAATAATTAGATTTTTATTCGCCCCACAGGTGTTGGGGAGCCCGTGTACATGTACTACATGAATGATGGAATATTTGGATCCTTCACCTCGTTATCAATGACATCGAAGAGGTGGTCACAGAGGCACTAAAAGTAACGCACCGCACCGACAAGATCGGGTCCATCACAAACATGAACGGCTGCGCTTGGTTCAAACGAAAATCGTGGTACCTTCACAGAAACGATTTTATTCGGAAGCCACTGGAGCTATGCACTTTGAAATCGTCAGGATTGAAAACCAATTTCTTTAGACAACCATGGACCATATCCTAAACCACTGCCCCACAGGTTAATTCCAAAGGAGTGGAGAAGTTACACACACTGCCTCCACAAAGGCCAGGAATTGGCTCAATAAACTGGACCTGAATATCTAAATTGCTTTTTGATTGTTTATATTCAATAATGCTGATCTCATCAAAGAGCACAAACCATGCAAACTCCAGTCATCTTCACAGCGGCTTTGGCTAGCCATCGAACAAGACGGTCACTGCATCACGCACTTTAAGATGTGCTTCTGCAGCCATCTGGAATGCTCTTCTGATATTAGGAAGCCACTGGAGCTATGCACTTTTAAATCTAGATTGAAAACTCACTTCTTTCGAACTGCTTTTTATGTTTAGTTTGTTGTCCTTCCCCCGCACTTCCGGTTATCACGGTTGACCTACGTACGGAGCGAAAGAAGTTCAACATACATACATGACAAAACAATACTGTACGTACAGCACGAGAGAGGCAGAACAAATAAGATGGACAATATTGACACAGTACTGACATTGTTGCTATGTGTTTCCCAACTAAGTCATTTGCGGGGTTTTTTTTCCTTCAAATATATAAAATTAGGAAGACTGTGACGCTGCCACACATGGTCTACTCTTTTCGAATGATGTTACGAGAATCTTTCACATGCACTGTGAAGCGGATGGTGTGTAATATTTCCAAACCATTTTATTTTTTACCAGATACGGCCCACTGAGCTATATAGCTATTTTGCAGAAGTCACCTAGCCACAATTAATAGCTCAGTGAAGTGGCGTATAGTGTTGAAATGTATAGCAGCCAAATAATGTAAACGAATGTTAATTATAAATGTGGAGGAAAAAGCCGGACGACCCAGGGTAAAATATACAGGCGTCAGGGTCGGAATCGAACACACAACCTCCTGTATACCAGGCGAGGTAGTTAACATCTCGCCGCCGCAGTATAACCAGGGAGGACGTGGGGTGAAACCGCAAAACGTCTGCAACAAGCAGCAAATGCACTGGGGGCTCAACTTTGTCACTGCCTCAGAGTGCACGACGGCATTTATCATTGACCGTGTCGTTCCCTCCCTTGAGCTGCAGCGTTAATCTGCGGATCTCTGCGTAAAATTATGTAACGCGGACGAAAGACCTGCCATTGGATAGAGGGCTTAAAGAGAAGAGGAATGGATGATGATTGTTATGGACACCCTACACAGGGAAGGTCCAGCAGCTGCGACGGCCGATCTGGGGATGACTGGTTGGCTCTGGTGGCCCAGGAAGTGGCCGGACTCCTCCCTGCACGGCCCCCAGCTCGATAAAGCTCTACCCCACCGACCCCTGCCTCAGCGCTGTTCGCGGGCGTCTTCCTTTCTCTGTCTCTCTGCTGCGCAGCACGTGGATCCGGAGGAGCCAGTGTTTGAGTCGTCACTGTGGGGCCCCACTTGCGATGGGCAGGATCGCGTGATGGAGCGCACGCAACTGCCGGAGATGCACGTGGGCGACTGGCTGCTGTTCCGCAACATGGGCGCATACACAATGGCCATGTTCTCCGAGTTTAACGGATTCTGCCAGCCCAAGTTGTACTATGTGATCCGCAAAACTGAATGGTAAAGCCCAGGGAGATGATAATGCCGTAGTAGTAGTATTCATCATCATCATAATGATGAGAATCTTACCTATTAAAGCAATGTTTAATCTGTCTGTCTCTCTGTCTGCACACGCCTTGCAACGCTTTTAACTGACAAATTGTTGGGTTTACGTTTCAACAAAGGACACGGATACAACACACTAAGCCCTGAACGAAAACACGATAATTGTTTTCCCCTCCGTCAAATGTAAACTAATTAAATCACACAATTTTGGAAATCTTTTAGATCAACTATTTACCCCCCACTTTCTATTTTCGATTCAGGACTTCTGCAAGCCTCTTATAATTTTGTTGACGGACAAATGAACAAACAAACGGAATGCATTCACAAAGCTAATTGTTTGTGTATGTATATGTTATGTTTTTTAAGAGAGAAGACAAGTTTAGAAATATATATTTCCACTGGGCAAGCCGGGTACTTCCTGCTAGCTTTGAGGATTGTGTAGTTGGAGTAACCATCACTCCAACCATGAAGAAGGATCTTCTTGAGCCATTCAAAACCATAACCTTACCCTACATTTGCGGGGGTCACAAAAAATATCTCCAAAATCCTGAATAAACACAAGATCCAGATCCGATTCAACACAGTACATAAAATCCGTGATCTGGTCCCGTCTGTAAAATATGTGGTTCCAGACATACAGTACCCAGGCGTCTACAAACTAAGTTGCCTCTGTGGTAGCAGTTACATTGGAGAAACCAAACGACATGTCTCGGACCGAATCCGTAAACATAAAGCAGACCTTAAACACGGTAGGACGAACACCTCAGCCGTGGCAGCTCACTGTTATAATTCAGTGGGTTCACATGACATTGACTTCTCCAAGACGGAGGTTCTCTGCAAGCCATCCGGCTACCATGAGAGAGTCGTTCACGAGGCAATCCACATATACAAACACAGAGACAATTTCAACCGAGAAGAAGAATTCTGGCTCAGCAATCATTGGAAGGACGTGGTAAACCATTTCGGGTCTTCATTGATTTTGTTTTACGGTGACTTTCAGACTGCAGTCCATTCGCTGTCATTGCCTCTTAGTGCCTTTCACGCGACGGTCAATGGAATGGTTTATAGCAGATTGTATAATAAATAGTATAACAGTGTAATGTTTAATATAATTCACGAGGTAATATATAGTATCGTAATTGCATAGTGAATATACAGCAGTGTGGTATACAGTAGGGTTGGTAGAATAATACATAGTGTAATATTACAAGTCTAATATTATTATAGTCTATAGTAACGCAGTGTATAATTCAATGTTGGGGTCTGTCTATGGCAGTTTATAATACGGGGTATAGTCGTGTGATGTAAGAAAAAAGATTAGATGGAGGCATATAATAATTTTTGCGACATTGAAGTGTAATGTATAATGACTTATTGTTAGTAGCTCAGCTTATTGGAGATTATATTGATGTAGTTTATATTTTAGTTTTTTATCGGTTCACTATATGATAGTCATTATATAGTGTATTGTATACCCAGTTACTTAATGTTAATAGCTCAGCTTATTGGAGAAAATATATTGAGTACATTGATTATATTGATGTAGTTTATATTTAGTTCTTTCACATCGGTTTATTGTATGATAGTGGGTGGTTGCAGTTCTTTAGCGTCAATATACTAAATGCCTCTGTTGATATGTAAACTCTGACTTTAACATAGCCACTTCCGTGACCAGTTACATGCTAATTCCTCACATTAACATCATGCTAATCTCCCAGTTACATGCTAATTTCTGACTTTAACATCCTGCTAATTCTCTCACATTAACACAGCTTATTCAATGCTAAATTCTTCTGTTGATATGTAAACTCCTTTGTCAAGGCGCTCTTCTCCCACCCAGCTTAAAATACGCTGCCAAGCTTAGCAGTGTTCATTGGAGCGCTGTCTTTCAGACAGCTCTGTCTTCACCTGAGGACGGCTGCTTGTGTTGTGGCCGAAACGTCGTGAGAATTTATTAATGTTTTATTTTTTATTTTTATTATTTCCCTTCTACGTGACTTTACCGAAAGAACCAGAAGAGGTTATTGTCTTGTTGTTGTGTGTGTGTGCACGGACGCATATACCCCTGTGAGTGTGTGTGTGGGGAGAGACAGTGCAATGGTGAACACTATGCTCTACCATCCCACCGATCCCAGTTCGATTCCCACTCAGACCAACACCGGTGACGATTATATCAATGGTTGCTGGGCTTTCCGTCGGTCGACTCAGCCTCAAATAAGTACCTGGTGTGGTGTGTAAATATCACCACTGGGGAGACAAAGGCAGCCGGGCGTGGTGCTGTCCACTCACCCCCTCGTGTGACATTCCAGCCTTCATAGGCGCTGCTGGCTAACATCACTTGCCCCAACATTCTGGTTAGGCTATTCGGGGGATGATTGTCGCTGTTGTGTGTGTGTGTGCTTGCGGGCGTTCACCTCAAGATCCCCGTGTGCAGTTATGGGACTCATTATGCCCCCTCCCGACAAGCAGGCCCGCATCCAGACTCAAGGTAAGTGACAATAAAAACATATTTTTTCTATTTACGTAACTTTGTTTTGTTTACGATACAGTATTTATTACAGTATGACTTGCAAATGTATATTTCGTTTTATTTATGACTTTAACAATGCTTCCAATTTTTTGTTAAACCGTAATACATTTTACAACACTTCCAGTATGTGAATTGAAATACAGTACACTATTTTATTCAGACTTATGAACCGTTCGACTTACTAACGATTCTCAGTAATATAACCATAAGTTGTACTATTCACTAACAACACCTCCCATTGATATGGTTGACAATATATGATGCAAAATAAGTTCAACATAGGTACATATATATTGTACAGCACTTTCCCCAACAGTTTGTTGAGGCTACATGGGGGACCTTTGTGTTTGTATTGTGGAGGCCTTCTTAAGTGCTGCTCCTCGCTAATAGCACTTGCCCCAATAGTCTCTTGATGCTATATGGGAAACGTTTGTCTTTGTGTGTAATGTTTTAATTGGGGTGGTGTCATTTTCAAAATTGCCCCAATGTTTTTAAATGGTCGACTTGCGTTTCAGCCATTTTCGGACCCAATTAATACATCTCTTCATCTTCTTGGGCTTGGTGGCGGTGGTGGCAGCGGCGGTGGCAGTTGCATCGGTGGTGGTGGCATATTTGTCCATTCAGCTCTTTCAGCTGTCTACTAAGATGCAGGCACTCTTTGCGCATCTTCTCTTCCCCGTGCCACTTGTCCTCATGACGCACCAGCTTCCCGCGCAGCCTAAACTGTTCCTGCCCTCTCTGCGGATTCAGGAAGTTCAACTCCCTCAGGTGGGCGCGCAGCGACCTACAGAGACCTTTGTTTTTACAGCGCAGCGACCTTTGCCGTTGCGCTGCATTGCAGTCTCGGATAAAATCCGCACGGAGAGACGCACGCTCCCAGCAAGGCACTCTCGTGGACTCCAGCTCCAACTGGCGCTTTTTCAGCTGTTGAACCAGACCCCTGTTCTCTCTCTGGAGAGTCTCTCGGTTCTCCATCAACTCCTCCTGCTGATGCTGTAGCTTCAGATGGAGCGTCTTGTTCGTCTAACAGAGCTCCACATTCTGCTGGCCCATCCTCTCCGTTTGCAGCGTCGTGGTCTCGCGGTAAAAGTCTGAGATGGAAAGCGTAAAACGACGTAAAATGAAGATCTCCATCCCAAGCAGGGCCAAGACCAGAACGCCAACGATCAGCAGCGCCATGCTCAGCTCGTGTTGACGGCACGCGGGACAGAAGCAAGTGTGAGACACGTCACGAAGGGGCGTGTCATTTATCGTGACGTCAACGATAAATGGGGCGGTCTGACGTAACAGACATCGCCGCCCGCACTTCCTGTCAATCATTGCGCACCACGTGACTCCACAGCCCCTCCCCTAACCGCACAGCTCCTCCCCCTACTTCTTCCGTCTTCCCCACGTGACGCGAAGCGAGCCAATCACGCGAGAGGCGGCGCGCGGAAGGCCCCGCGTCCGCTTCCCGCCATTCTTGCAATGGGCGGCGGGCCGCGGGGGCGGGGCTGAGTCCACCCCACGTCGCGAGCGGGAGGAGGAGGGACGAGGGGGAGGGGCCAGGAGCGGGAGGGGGGAGCCGCGGCGCCACGCGGAGACCGCGACAGCAGCAGCAGCAGGTGGTGGTGGTGTTTGTGGTTGGAGGCACGGGAGAGGTGGTGGTGGTGTTTGTGGTTGGAGGCACGGGAGAGGTGGTGGTGGTGTTTGGTGTTTGGTTGGAGGCACGGGAGAGGTGGTGGTGGTGTTTGTGGTTGGAGGCACGGGAGAGGTGGTGGTGGTGTTTGTGGTTGGAGGCACGGGAGAGGTGGTGGTGGTGTTTGTGGTTGGAGGCACGGGAGAGGTGGTGGTGGTGTTTGTGGTTGGAGGCACGGGAGAGGTGGTGGTGGTGTTTGTGGTTGGAGGCACGGGAGAGGTGGTGGTGGTGTTTGTGGTTGGAGGCACGGGAGAGGTGGTGGTGGTGTTTGTGGTTGGAGGCACGGGAGAGGTGGTGGTGGTGTTTGTGGTTGGAGGCACGGGAGAGGTGGTGGTGGTGTTTGTGGTTGGAGGCACGGGAGAGGTGGTGGTGGTGTTTGTGGTTGGAGGCACGGGAGAGGTGGTGGTGGTGTTTGTGGTTGGAGGCACGGGAGAGGTGGTGGTGGTGTTTGTGGTTGGAGGCACGGGAGAGGTGGTGGTGGTGTTTGTGGTTGGAGGCACGGGAGAGGTGGTGGTGGTGTTTGTGGTTGGAGGCACGGGAGAGGTGGTGGTGGTGTTTGTGGTTGGAGGCACGGGAGAGGTGGTGGTGGTGTTTGTGGTTGGAGGCACGGGAGAGGTGGTGGTGGTGTTTGTGGTTGGAGGCACGGGAGAGGTGGTGGTGGTGTTTGTGGTTGGAGGCACGGGAGAGGTGGTGGTGGTGTTTGTGGTTGGAGGCACGGGAGAGGTGGTGGTGGTGTTTGTGGTTGGAGGCACGGGAGAGGTGGTGGTGGTGTTTGTGGTTGGAGGCACGGGAGAGGTGGTGGTGGTGTTTGTGGTTGGAGGCACGGGAGAGGTGGTGGTGGTGTTTGTGGTTGGAGGCACGGGAGAGGTGGTGGTGGTGTTTGTGGTTGGAGGCACGGGAGAGGTGGTGGTGGTGTTTGTGGTTGGAGGCACGGGAGAGGTGGTGGTGGTGTTTGTGGTTGGAGGGACGGGAGAGGTGGTGGTGGTGTTTGTGGTTGGAGGCACGGGAGAGGTGGTGGTGGTGTTTGTGGTTGGAGGCACGGGAGAGGTGGTGGTGGTGTTTGTGGTTGGAGGCACGGGAGAGGTGGTGGTGGTGTTTGTGGTTGGAGGCACGGGAGAGGTGGTGGTGGTGTTTGTGGTTGGAGGCACGGGAGAGGTGGTGGTGGTGTTTGTGGTTGGAGGCACGGGAGAGGTGGTGGTGGTGTTTGTGGTTGGAGGCACGGGAGAGGTGGTGGTGGTGTTTGTGGTTGGAGGCACGGGAGAGGTGGTGGTGGTGTTTGTGGTTGGAGGCACGGGAGAGGTGGTGGTGGTGTTTGTGGTTGGAGGCACGGGAGAGGTGGTGGTGGTGTTTGTGGTTGGAGGCACGGGAGAGGTGGTGGTGGTGTTTGTGGTTGGAGGCACGGGAGAGGTGGTGGTGGTGTTTGTGGTTGGAGGCACGGGAGAGGTGGTGGTGGTGTTTGTGGTTGGAGGCACGGGAGAGGTGGTGGTGGTGTTTGTGGTTGGAGGCACGGGAGAGGTGGTGGTGGTGTTTGTGGTTGGAGGCACGGGAGAGGTGGTGGTGGTGTTTGTGGTTGGAGGCACGGGAGAGGTGGTGGTGGTGTTTGTGGTTGGAGGCACGGGAGAGGTGGTGAGTGCCGGGTAATTGGGGGGGGGGGGAAGGTGAGTTCATGAGGAGAATTAATAGGTGAGGTGAGTGAGTGAGTTAATGAGGAGAATTAATAGGTGAGTGAGAGTGAGTGAGTTAATGAGGAGAATTAATAGGTGAGGAGAGTGAGCGAGTCAGAGGGTGAGGGGCAGTGCACGAGAGGGAGATTGGGGGCTGAGTGAGTGGACGGTAAAGATCTCTACAGAGAGACGTGATAAGCGCTGGAAGCTCATTTGTGGCAAGTTTATGGTGCTTGCTTCATTATAATTCCATGTATTCTTTATTCGAATATACTGTTGCTTATAACAGAGATAATTTTAGTCAGATTTTTTCACGTTTTACCTGAAGGGGAAACTTACTACAGACGAGTTATGTATTTTAAATCAATAACAGAGATAACAGCACGAGAATGACAGGCAAGGTGGTCTCTCGTCTAAATAGGAAGAGTCTAAGTTTAGTTCCAATTGAATTTTTATTTTTAAACAGGTGAGACCCCAAGAGACTAGGATAATCTGATTTATGAGAGCAACCTGGGGCATCAGTCTGCCATGCCAGGGGTGATTGTTGCTGTGTTAGTCTGTCTCTACGTGTGAGTCTGTGTCTATGTGAGTGTGTGAGTCAGTATCTGTGTTAGTCTGTCTCTACGTGTGAGTCTATGTGTCTATGTGAGTGTGTGAGTCAGTATCTGTGTTAGTCTGTCTCTACGTGTGAGTCTATGTGTCTGTGTGAGTGTGTGAGTCAGTATCTGTGTTAGTCTGTCTCTACGTGTGAGTCTATGTGTCTATGTGAGTGTGTGAGTCAGTATCTGTGTTAGTGACGATTGGGTGGGGAGGAGGAGGTGCACGAGGGGCATTTGGGTAGCGGGTAACAGGGAGGGCGTTTTAGTGGAGAAGCTGCCTCCTCTCTCGTTGAGCTCAGTCTACTCGGTGGGGAGAGTGCAGGAATATCGCCAACTGCTTGAATATTGAAGGTGGTGAAATCTACTTCTGACGTACATTTGTTAGCGAATGTCAAGGGAAATTCACCGCGTTGAACAGCTCAGATGGCTGGGGGAATTGGAGTTCCAGACATTGAAGATAGCAGCGAAAAATAAGCACCCTGCCTAATGTGCAATCCTTGTGTGTCCGCCAGGTGGCGAAACGCTCCCCGCAGTTAACAAAATATGAAGAAATGTTTCCTTCATATAAATCTTGCTTGTTTTGTGTTATGTATGATATAGTTTGTTTTACGGAATTAGAAAACATTATTCAAGGGAAGGTCCTTGCCTTCAACATCTGGAAGTTCACCAGCGCTGATTCAGGCCACCCATCTCTGCTTATGGGATACTGAATGTCGAAACCTGTCCAGAGTTTGCTTGTACTGAATAATTGTTGCTGATTAGATGCATTTCAGAAGAAAGAGGGGCCAATGGGTTCTGTAAAAATATTTATATTTTTGTAATGTAGAAAGACGAATATATGATGGAGACATTGTTACTTATATTTCCTGGGCATAGCATCACTGCCACCTACAGTAATTTGTCTGTTTTTTCATCTTTCAGTAACAGAGAATTTTAGGGTTTTTTTTATTCCCGTGTGTTTCGTTTATCACCGTCAAATACCTCGTTTGGTAGCTGTGCAATATTCCTTCAGTACCCTGGACTCGTTCTCTGCAATGTCGATGTTTTTGTCTCTTGCTTTTGTTGTTGCTGTGCTCCTGCACCATGGATCTCCCTTGTAAAATTTCTAAACTGAAACATCCGTGTAACAAATCAAATAAGCCTACATTCAGTGATATTTTAGTCTGCACGGCTACACTCAGTGGTTAATTTTATCCGGGTAACTTCGGAACGATGTTCCGGGAATTATTTTGACCACGCCACATCCATCTCGTCTTACTATATAGGTTTATTACTGACAGATGTGATAGTAACTTATGCCGATCACCCATCTTACTCCAAGCTGGCCCATCAGCGTTGCGGAAAATATCGAGTGAGCAATAAAGCCCTGCAGGCATTAGAATGGCATTACGTCACGCTTTAGCCAAATTGTAATTAGAGGGTAATACGAATGCAAGTGAAGTGTGGAAGAGTGAATTAGCCACAGTACTGCTGTGTCTCTGGCAAGTGCACCTGTGTGTGAAGAGGAGTCGACAAACTTCATTCAGTTGCAGAAAGATGGCCACTTGTACCAATGCATACACCATGCACATACATGTGCACAAACCCCAGGCACATGTACAAACTTTCAATAATACGCATATGTATATTTACAATGTGTGCATGTATACAAATACACACTCTACATGTCTATATTGTGAATGTGTTTGCGGAGCAGTCGTATGATGACCAGCGCATTGTGACACTAACAACGATGCCCAAGTAAAATTTCCGCTCACGGCTAGCATTAGTGACGAATATCTGAAACGGTGCTGGTTTTCCCCTAGGTTGACCCAGCCTTACGTGGTGCAGTGTATCAACGTTAGCACATGGGAGACACAGGCGGCCAAGCGTGGTGCTGGCCACGCAGCCTCTTCATGCGTTGGTCCGGTCAACATTGGTGCATTGAGGACATCTCTCTATTCGTATGGTCGTGTACACACACATGTACAAGGGGAATGTATATAGCGCACAAGGGGAATTTATATAGACACACACGCGTAGAACATGTTAACAACTCTATTGCGTGTGGGCACACATACCATGAGGTATTTGACAATCGTGAACGTGTGTACCAAATCACGACAATATTAATACACAGCTGTAAACTCTACAAGCGAATTGTTACCCAAGAGCAATGAGGGCGTGGAGGTTGATTTGTTTCACTCGCAGAGCAGGGTCCAGCCTCGAGCTCTGCATTGCCCCAAGTGTCGCGTTGAACCCTAATAAACGGTCTGTCCCTGTTATCAGTGAACCAAGTAATTTGTCTCTCGTTGAGTGTGACGGTGAAGCGGATAAAGAGCAGCGATTTCAGGAGTCGACTTATTTCTACGTTTACACATTCATGTAAAAAAATACTCCACATGTACCCTCCCCGAGCGAATCTAAGTAATTAAAATAAAACATAAAACAGCACCATGCATTGGTATTCTACTTTGTAGTCTCGAAAGTCTAATGTGTGACAAGTGTTGATGAAATCGCAAAAAATAACCATCTATGCATCAACACGTGTGTGAGTAACACATATTAGAGAAGAAGAGTGCATGGGAATATTTACGACAAGGCCTAAAGTTGCACAGCGCATATGACTTGGGGGTCTACAGCTGTATGCGCTGCCGCGCAGTTGACATCCATTTAATTTAATCTATATATATTAAATCGTGAATCTGTCTGTCTGTCTGTGTGTCTGTGTGTCTCCGGAACATACGCACTTTCATTGGACGCCGGTTGCCCCTGCCAACGGCTAGCGACGCCTTCGCCGCTTTCATTGGACCTGGCAACGGCTAGCGACGCCTTCGCCAAGGGCTGCAGTTTCATTGGACGGCGGTTGCCCCTGCCAACCGCTAGCCACGCCTTCGCCACTTTCATAAGCTCCGTATTTAATTAAATAATAGCCATTACACAGTATTGTTGGAGCGCTAGGGGGGGGGGAAGGCACGCCACCCGTACCCTGCCTCTTCCAAGCCGACAATTTTAGGCGAGGCCGCAGGCTTTGCACGCTACTAGGCCCGACACCCACCACGCCACTCTGAGGTAAATTCATCAAAGTTTTTCCTACTCTTCACTACACCCCCACCACAATGTGTGCTATTAATATTACTTTTAAACCCAACGCGCCAACAATCGATTACTTTAATGTTCACTGTACAAATACTCATTAAGCTGGGTGAGCGTACTGACAGTCTATTATGTACACTGTAGCCTGCTTATTAAGCTCTGTGAGCGTACTGCCACTTTATCATGTAGACTCTAGCCTGCTTATGAAGCTGAGTGGGTGTACTGGCAGTCTATAATGTAGACTGTAGCCTGGTTATTATAATCGATTCTTTAAATGTTCTTTGTACAAATAGTCATTAAGCTGCTTTAGCGTACTGCCCGTCTATTATGTAGACTGCTGCCTGCTTATTCAGCTGGCTGGGTGTACTGCCAGTCTATCATGTACACATTAGCCTGGTTAGGAAGTAAAGTTAGTCAATTTGTAACACGTACGCTTTCGCAAACATTATTCATAAACAACGTTATTGCGTTTAGATCGCCTTATTTATTAAGGTGTTGTCACCCTTATCCACCACCCGACACACCCAATCTGCACAAAATTGTCACGTTCATAAAAGACTAAGACTTGACTGCTTTAGCCCACCGG
>NW_024706165.1:0-13743 GCF_018977255.1 Callorhinchus milii | reverse complement strand
GTGAGAGAGTGTGTGAGAGAGTGTGTGTGTGAGAGAGGGTGAGAGTGAGAGGGTGTGTGTGAGAGAGTGAGAGAGTGTGTTTGAGAGAGGGTGAGAGTGAGAGAGTGTGTGTGTGAGAGAGGGTGAGAGTGAGAGAGTGTGTATGAGAGAGAGAGAGAGACTGTGAGTGTGTGAGAGAGAGAGAGACTGTGAGTGAATGAGAGAGAGTTGGAGAAAGAGAGAATGTGAGTGCGCGTGAGAGAGACAGAGAGAGAAAGAGAGAGAGAAAGAGTGCGGAAAAGGGAACATTAAAACAACAGTCATTGCACTTTCCAGCGAGACACACAGTCACTACACTTTACAGTGAAACACACAGTCACTATACTTTACAACACGTCCACAGACTGAAATCCTTCCGACAGCCCCGCCCCCACCTACAGCCCCGCCCCCAGACAGAGCCCCGTCCACAGCTATAGCCCCGCCCACAGTTATAGCCCCGCCCCCAGCTATAGCTCCGCCCACAACTGTAGCCCCGCCCCCTACAGCCCCGCACCCAGTTACAGCCTCGCCCCCAGCTCTTGTCCCGCCCCAGCTGTAGCCCCGCCCAAAGCTCTTGCCCCGCCCCCAGCTATAGCCCCGCCCCTACCCGTTTTCTGATGGCAGCAGAGCCTCCAGCGGCTAATTCTCATGGAGAGAGAGAGAGAGAGAGAGAGAAAGAAGGGGTGAATGTGAGAGGGAGGATGAGAGTTAATGCAAAAAGCGATTGATATCTTTTAGATTAATGCAGAATTAGGGATATTTTGCGCTAATGTACTTTAAACCCCGGGGATCCCGGGACTTTCAAACCCTTTTCCCGTGTATACACCCGGAGAGCGGGTTTTTATTGAAACACAAAGTCAATGCAAAACCCCATAAGGATCAATGGGATTAATGCGGAATGAGGAAGGTTTCACACTGATGCAAACCCACTTCCCGCAGAGTTTTTGGGGTCAATTGTCCTCAATTCGTATTTCGAGGAGAAATAACATTTAAAATAAAAAATTTCAGCCCCAGAAGTCGCGCGAGTATTTTGTTTTTTTCAGCGCGAAAAATAATTGAAATGAAGATTTTTTCCCCCGGGATTATGAACCGTCACCAGGAGAGAAGGTGTCGGGGCTCGAACTCGCGGCCCACGAGTCCGGGTGGGAGAGGGGCAGCGTCTGCGCGAGACTTCCAGAGAAACCGGTGGATTAAACCCCAATGTATAAGGACATGAAGCGCGTTATGAACTCCCGGATCTCCGGGATTTTCAGTGCATCGGTGCAAAACGTTCCCAATTCTGCACTAATACCAAATATATCAACAGGAAAGAGAAATGCGCGCGAGGCGGAGAATCAGAGGCGTTCAGCGGGGAAGGAGGCCATTCCGACCATTGCGCCTGAGCTTCAGTTACCCGCTCCCTCCCCGGCCTTCCCCCGCACCCCCACCATCACGCACCGCCCCATCCTCGGTCGCATCATAATGCGTCCGTCCTCTTGACTTCTCGGGGGTTAGCAGGTGGCGGGGGGGTTGGTAGGGGATAAGAAGGGGCCCGGGCGGGTAGGTAGGGGGTTAGGATTGGGAAGTATGGTTTGGTAGGGGGTTAGGAGGGGGAGGGAGAGTTTCCTAAAGGGTTAGGAGGCTGCAGGGGTGTTGGTAGGGGGTTAGGAGGGGGTGGGGTGATTGATAGGGGTTAGGAGGTGTCGGGGGTGTTGGTAGGGCGTTAGGAGGGGCGGTTGGGTTGGTAGGGGTTAGGAGGGGCCCGGGCGGGTAGGTAGGGGGTTAGGAGGGGACAGGGGTGTTGGTAGGGGTTAGGAGTGGGGGAGGTGGTTGGTACGTGTTTAGGAGGGGGTGTGTGTTGGTAGTTGATCAGGAGGGGGTGACGTGGGAGTTGGTAGGTGGTTAGGAGGGGGTGTCGGGGTTGTTAGGTGTTTTGGAGGCGGCGGGAGCCTTGGTTGGGGTGTAGGAGGAGGCGGAGGGGTTGGTAGTGGTTTAGGAGGGGGCAGGGGGTTGGTAGGGGTTTAGTAGGGGGTGGAGTTGGTTGGGTCTTAGGGGGGGTGACGGGGTTTGGGAGGTGTTTAGGAGACGGCGGGGGGGGGGTTGGTAGTTGTTTAGGAGCTTCGGGGGAGTTGGTTGGGGTTTAGAAGTGTCGGAAAATTTGATAGCGGTGAGGATGGGGCGGGCATTTGGTAGGGGGTTAGGAGTGGGTGTTGGTAGGGGGTTAGGAGGGGTCGGGAGGTTGGTCGGGGATTAGGAGGGGGCGGTGGTGTTGGTAGGGGTTAAGGAGGGGGCGGGGGTGTTTGGTAGGGGATTAAGAGTTGGCGGGGGTTTGGAAGGCGGTTAGGAGGGGTGTTGTTAGGGGGTTAGGAGGGGGCGGGTGTGTTGGTAGGGGTTAGGAGGGGGCGGGGTGTTGTTAGGGGGTTAGGAGGGGCGGGTGTGTTGTTACGGGGTTAGGAGGGGGCGGGGGTGTTGGTAGCGGGTTAAGAGGGGACGGGGATGTTGGTAGCGGGTTAGGAGGGAGCGGGGGTTTGGCAGTGGGTGAGGAGGGAGCAGAGGTGTTGGTAGGGGGTTAGGAGGGGGCGGGGGTGTTGGTAGGGGTTAGAAGTGGGCGGTGGTTTGGCAGTGGGTGAGGAGGGGGCGGGGGGTTGGCAGTGGGTGAGGAGGGGGCGGAGGTTTGGCAGTGGGTGAGGAGGGGGCGGGGGGTTGGCAGTGGGTGAGGAGGGGGCGGGGGGTTGGTATGAGTTTAGGAGGTGGGCTCTGGGAGAAGGACATTTGGAGACGGGGTATAACGAGCGCAGCTCTCGGGAGAGCAAAACAAGAGCAGTGCGACTCCAAGAGGGAGACAGTGAGCCCCGGATCAGAGATCAGAGGGTCACCATAAGTGTGTGAGTCTATCACTGAGCTTCTGGGGCTCCAGAGAGGAAAGAACAAGAACGGCTGCGGCTGATTCCTTTACACCGGTAGTGTGAGTATCTCTTAACTGCTGTAACCCGTGTGTTTTTAGTATAATATCGTCAGTATAATCGTTCTACTTTGATATAATCATCGGATTCTACTATTGCTTATTGGACCATTTACCTTTCTCTGTATTGTGTGATTGATATTAACTGTTGGGGATCGAAATAAAGCGTTCAAAGGTGTGTTACGCCATATTTGGTTACTGTCGAGTATTTTGATCGAACTCGGGGTTCATTTTTCCCAACAGTAGTGACTTTGCAGTGAATCCTGTGCAGTCACTCTGCAGTGAATTCTGTGTAGTCACTTTACAGTGAATCCTGTGCAGTCACTTTACAGTGAATCCCGTGCAGTCACTTTACAGTGAATCCTGTGTAGTCACTTTACAGTGAATCCTGTGTAGTCACTTTACAGTGAATCCTGTGTAGTAACTTTACATTGAATCATGGACAGTCACTCTAAACTTTACAGTGAATCCTGTGTAGTCACATTACAGTTTATTCTACTTATATTACACTTCCTCGCAGCGGGACAGGGTTTAAGAAACAGCCCGACCGGGTACGATAGGCGACTCTCGGCGCTTTCCGAGCTTCCCCAGGTGAAGGGTATCCGGGCTGATCCCCTCGGGCAGGTTCCTTATCAACAAAAAATTCTTGCCAAACGCCACCCAAAAGTCCAGGCTAAACCAGGGATGGCAGTGACAGCCGAGGATTCCTGGGGTCAGCTTTTCCCAATGGCAGTGACAGCCCTGGGAAGGCTGTGAGAAGCCCTCAGACCAGGCGTCAGGGTCGGAGGGGAGAGAGGAGGTTCGCTGTGTAGAAGGGCCAAAACCCGGGAATAATCCATGGACCGCCCTGAGCGGCCACAGCAGAGACAGGTCGACGGGACAGAGTCTGTCTGAGCCGTGTGTCCCGCAGAAGGGATTTACCATCCAATCCAGAACAACCCCCACCCCCCACAACAACCCCGAACCACCCCCCCACCCCCCGACCCCCCTACCGCCTATTGACGGTTCCCGGCCTCCCCACTAACATCCCCCAACCTATGGATACCATTTGAACCTGTATTGGGAGTCAGACCTTATGTTAAACCTGTGGTGAATGGAGGACCATCACAACTGATGTGAATTGACCCCCAGGTCTGAGGCTGCGATAATACACTCTGACTCTCCGACTGGGAATCTGCGGCTACCAATGGATGTGTGGAATAGTGCGGGTTTGACTGGAAGCGCTGTGTTTCGGGTCCAATTGGCACAGGTTAAACTGATCCTCCCGGAGGATACAACACAACAACAACACGATTACATTTGTGTGGCGCCTTTCACATCGGGAGGACGTCCCAAGGCGCTGAAAGTGGGTTGTTTACCTTAGACGTACAAGAGCGCGGCAGCGAACAACACGATCCAGAAGAGAGGGATATTGGGGGCAGAAACTCTGTTAAAATATCCGGTGAGAGTTCATTTTTCAAATCAATGCCTGTGGACAGGGGATCCCAGTGGAGGTGGAGAGATCGCATATCCAGCGCCAGTTGATCACTCTCATGCGGTATTTGCAATGAAAAAGGGTGAAATTTACCCTCCAGACAGTTCCCAGATAATACGGTGGGAAAAATCTTTGCCGACCAACCCTCAGTGGTGGCTCTGCACAAGTGTGATTGTGGAAAATTAACTGCTATTGAGACCATTAACGGACAAACCCTGCAAACAATATCCTATACAGGAATAGCCTCCCATACACTGCAGATATTATTAACTCGTTAAAACAACAGTGTCATTCGAGAAGGTTCATTCACCACCAACTCTCCCATATGACCGGTACCAAAACCGGATGGGAGTTGGAGGTTAACAATTGATTACCGACAACTCAATAAAGTGACACCGTCCTGTTCCCCAGTGGTCAGTGATTCCCCGACACCATTGACTCGTCTACCAAGACACGTCTGTCTTTTTTCCAAGTTAACGGCTTCTCGAGTGTCCCCATCAGAGATGAGGATCAGTTTAAATTCGCATTCACATTAGATAACCAGCAACACACCTGGATGTGCAGACCCCAAGGCTTCCACACTCCCCGACTGTCTTTCACAAACGAGTGGCTGCTATTATAAAAGGGCGTGAATTCTGAGTGTGTGTTTCAGTTTGTGGATGACATTTTAATTGCAACCGCTGACTACGACACTCACATTCAGACATTGACCGACACACTGAACCGACTGACTGCAGCAGCACTGAAAATTAACTCCATGAAGGCTCAGCTGCTGCAAAAGACTGTAACTTTTCTCGGAGTACGACTGCCTCCCAGTGCGATGGATGATAAACAGATCGAAATATTATTCCCGGCTGCCGCTCACTAAAACAAAACCATCACTGCCATCATTCCTGGGTCTGGTGGGATATCACAGGTGGTTCACTCCTCCCTTTGCTGAGCTGCCAAACCGCTGAAGGAATTGCTGAAAGGACCAGAGGAGACTCCGAGCCGGAGCTTTGGGCTGATGCTCACACTGCGGCTGTGGCGGCTTTAACACAAGGAGTCACACAAACCACAGCTCTGGTCTCTCCGGTTCCGCGGGAGCCTTTTCACCGGGAGGTCACTGCGACCGACCAGAGCTTAACGGCAGTGCTGTGCCCGGACCGCGGCAAACTGACTGCGATTGCACTCGCCTCCCGCATCCTGACGGGGGGTGAGAACCACTCTGAGGTGTGTGAGCGACACCGACTGCCACATCCTGAGCCATCGCACAGTTTACCTTTGTGACCGGTGTCCAGAAGCTGGAGATACATTCACCGCAAACTCCGTTGAAATTGTTGCTCAGCCCCGGAGATACCTCGGTGTCCTCTCAACCACTGAACCGATGGGCCTCGGTCCTGGGACAGTGGGACATCGAGAGTACCTCACAACCAACAACACTTCTCCCTCATCTGCTGCTATACAACGGAGACCCACTCGAGTGTCCGGTCCCACGCACCACGTTTCAACATATATCCTACACCTCTTCCAGAGGGACAGCGCGTGTATATCGATGGATGTTCCTTCCACGAAAAAGGACATCAGACAGTCATCCTTCCACCAAACTGATAAATCATGTACCAATGTCGGCCGCACTCATCACAGTGTGAGGAACCAGCGGCCTTCCAGGAGGATTTGAATCAAACAGCAGAGAAATCCACAAACATTTGTTCCGACAGCGCCTTTGTGGACAACACTGTGACTCCGTTACCCCCTTATGGGTCGAATTCCTTTCGGACGACTGATGATAACCCACTTGTACAGCAGCCACTGGTCCAAACCATTTGGGAAACCATCTCTGCTCGAAAGACTCCTTTGTACCTGGGAAAAGCTAAAGGACATTCAAGGATATCGGATGCAGACAAAGTTGCAAAGTGTGCGGTCAGATTTACTGCACTGTGAAAACCATTCCCTTCTTCGGCCTCCGGGTCGCATCGGTGGAAAAAGGCTCTTTTCTGCTTTGGACATTCGAGCTTTAAAGTCAACAAAACCAACCGCACGTCGATGTGTTACAATGGCACAAAGAAGGCAAACCCTCTCCGACTCCGGCTGACATTTTGACCGCGCCTTTCGTCACCTCTCCACCCCCCCCACCCCCCCCCTCCCTCCCCCTGGCTCGGTCCCGGGATCCGAAACTGTAAGGCGCTCTGAGACGCCGTCCGGTGTGGAGGGCGCTATAGAAGTCCAAGTCGTTGTTGTTGTTGACTGTCACTGGGCCCCTTTGACCATGACAACCCCGGCAAGTAAAGACTGTACTTCTGAACCAATTT
This sequence comes from Callorhinchus milii, assembly GCF_018977255.1. Taxonomy (NCBI): domain Eukaryota; kingdom Metazoa; phylum Chordata; class Chondrichthyes; order Chimaeriformes; family Callorhinchidae; genus Callorhinchus; species Callorhinchus milii. The sequence goes on along the minus strand of NW_024706165.1, from coordinate 7,019 downwards.
TAATGTATTTGCCCCCAGACAAAATCCCAGTTGTGTGCACACCCCCAATCCTGCAAGAGGAAGAATTCACAATATTTTACATGCACCCTACATCTGGTCACTATTATATAACCGCTGGGCCACAATTAATGTTACGTGGTGTGCGTTGGCCGAATGTGGTCGTGGATATTGCGCAGTGCGCACACCGGTGTGTGGTATCTTTGCAGCATAATCCCCTCTCCTTGAGGACAGCGAGTGCTTCTTAAATCGCCACCCCCACCCTAGGGTCCATGGACCCATGTGCAGATTGATTTGAGTGGGCCAATAACAATCACGAAAGGAGGTTTTAAGCACTGTCTTGTAATATTTGGCACATTTACGCAATGGATTGAGGCTTTTCCCACAAAAAGTAACACTGCACTAACAGCAGCCTCTTGCGCGAAGCGATCTGCTGGTGGGCAATACAAGTGGAACTCAGATCAAGTGTCGCACTTTACAGGTAAAACCCTCTCGTAAATGCAAACCGTGGCTGAGAATCAAACCGACATTGCACATCTCACACCACCCTCAGTCTTCAGGACTGGCGGAGAAGGGAAGTCTTGATCAGATCCCGATCGCTTTGATTAAGAAACGCTGCGCAGTTTACACCGCCCCACGACAGCAGTGCTAATCGGGGTCCACTGTCTCCCTATCAACAACGGGTTCGTTTCAATGTTCTCAAATCCCTTCGTGTCCTGACACCGCTCTGCCTTCCCGACCGCTTATGCCTCAACCCGCAAAACGCTGCCTCCACTTGACGGGCTCCAACAGAAGTCTGGATGATCTGCAGCCTGTGGGGAGAGGACCTGGGGAGGCCGACATCAGGGGATTTGTATATGTATACATGTACATACGCACACACACACACACACATATATATATATATACCACCTGTTCGATGTTTGCGCTCTGTGCAAAATGAATCTGTGACAGAAATAACAAACATGGAGCAGAAAGGATGGGAAGGAAGCAGACGTGGGCACACACGGTGGTTGTGTTTAAGGCAACTAATGGACCAAGAATGATTGGGCGTTGGGGATCGAGGGAGGGACTCCCTGTTGTTCGGGGCATCTGAGCTGACAGATTAGATTTGGGTCCTACGACTTCAATATCCTCGTTTTGCATTCAAATCCATTCACTCCCCGACCCCTCCCTCCCTCCCTCCCCGAACCCCTCATTCCCTATTCCACGCCCCGCGACGCCTTCGCTCGACTGACACTCGCCCCCTCCGCCCCTCCATCGGAAGTGGTGCTCTCAGTGCTTTTACACTGCGCCCCTAAACTCTGGAAAACTTTTCCTCAATCACTCCGCCTTTGGCCCCTCTCTCCCCGTGCGGCCCCCTCCAGCCCCCACCCCGGCTCAGAGTCGGCCTCCGCCATGTCAGGCGCTCTGAGACGCTACTCTGGGAGGAGGGCGCCATATAAGTGCAAGTTGTTGCTGTCGTTGAATGGACATTTGACGAGATGCCCGAAGTGGAGGCGATGAGCAGGAAAGAGTTGAAGTAGTTACTCATTATGGGGAGTCTGGACAGGTTAACAACACACAGGATGTGCACACATTTTTTGTGGACGTTCCCTTTAAACATGTCGCTATGTTCACTACATACATGTGCCACCGACTCACACACACACACCGCCACTAAAGCACACCGGCCGATCATGGCCGGTGCCCCGATGCGCACCGCGCACACACACATGTTCACGCGTTAAAACACCCGGAGACACGGCCACACACACCGCACACATCCACTCAACACACAACCAGTCCCGACATTTATCTACACTACAGGGAGCAGTGACACGGGTGGGACTGGTCCCGACTCCGTACCAATGTAATGTTGTTGTTGTTGTTGTTGTTGAGCCCTTACTCCACTCTCTGCCGCTCCCCCCTTCATGGCCTGAGACTGACATACATTTTCTGGACTGTCGTTGGGTTACACATCGACCTTCTCTCTGCGCAGTACACGGCCACACACACATTTCACCGCCTCCGCACCACTGACAGTGATCACACACTGAATGGGGGGATTTGAAATTGCCGCCAAGTCCGGGCCGATGGGAATGGCTGTAACGCTGCAGTGCAAACACATGTCCAGCAGGAGGCGGTGCTGCACTGCAATCACTCCCTGTGTTCACAGTGCAACACCACCGCTTCCCGAATCATTAAAGGTTCAAGAAAATTCACTTAAAAAAAATTGCTTTTCTGCAACGATTAACCTGCATTTGTTTTGCCTCTTTCACGCGGCCTCACGGCTCGGAGATGTTCCTCAGTGTTGTGTTGCAACTGACGAACGCATTTGCATTCTTGTTCATGTGTTTATGTGAATAAAGTGTTCCCCACTGAACCCCATGACATTGGTTTCACTCCTCATTCCCTCTCGGTCGGATTTGCAACACCTGATGCTGGAGGGAGGTGAGGCACAGGAGTACACTTCACTTCATCTCTCCTGACGGCTGTTATGTATTTGAGGAATATAATCATTCACCTTTCACCCCAAATAGTCCCACTCCACCGCTCTTAACACAACCAGAACACACACCTTCGCTTTTACCCGAACCAGTTCTCACCCCAACTAACTATCTACACTCTTCCGCTCTGTTCCCAACGAGTCCCACTCTCCCGCACTTAAACCAGAGCAATGCACACCTGTTCTTTTCAAGTCCCTATCGAATTCCCTTCTGAAAAGTACTATAAAATCGAGGAGTCCTGGAGCTCAGTTGTTGGCGCACACGCTTTGCGAGCGAGAGGCCTGGGCTCGGTTCCCGGCGGTGTGAAATCTTGGGCGAGTTTATTTACTCCACACGCTTTATAATAATTCCTCCAAATATAAAAACACAATAATAAATCAGTCATTTCAATCCACGGCCGTTTGCGGGATTGCTGTTCGCAATCGGCTGCCGCATTTCGCCCACAAATGGAATCAATTCATGTTACAGTATATTCTGTCAAACGCTTTGAGACGTCAACAAGACATGAAAAGCGCTATGTCAAATGCAACGATTATTATTATTATATTATTATACAATCTGCTTCCACGACGCTTTCACGCAGTTCGTTCCACATCGGATCAACTCTCTGTGTACAAAATAAAAGTTCTACTTGTCTCCACTCCGGTTCTTTTGAAAATGACCTTAAATAATAATAACAAACATTGCATTCGACATAGCGCCTCGTCACATCTTCCCGACGCATCAAAGTGCTTCACAGAATACACTGCAAAGTGCATTTTCTGGGTGAATCGCGGCAGCTTATAGGGCACAGCAGTGTCCCCCAACCAGTTGTGGATTGAGTGACCAAATTATTATTATTTTCGTTCATTGAGGGATTATTAGAGCCAGAAAACTGATCTGCCAATCGACTCACAAGTGGCTTTCCACTTACTGCTCAGTAAACAGAAGTGTGTGTGTGTGGGATAACGAAACTTGCCTTCGTAATCGATCTGATCTGTCTCGACCGGGAATCAAACCCGGGCCTATGGTTTGCGAGGCGAGTACACTAACTGTTCAGGTAAAAAAAACTATACAATAGAAATTTTTAAGATGGAAATGAAAATCTCAGTTTGTTTTGGAGACTCTTCACCGCTCTGACTGCAAGTGTCAGAAACCCAACCGATGGCACACGAAAGAAACAAAAAAATCATATCACGCAGAGGTAGAGGACATATTCAGATTGCAGCTCGTTTGCTTCTGATCAAGTTCCTCAGAAACCTTCAGTACCTCTTATCATTTGATTATATATCGACACTGTGCAAAACAACCATCAATCAAAGTGTGTTGCTCTCAATCTCAATAAGCCTCGCCATGTCCTTAGGCTCTAACCGGTATGTTAGAGGTTTGCTCACTTTGTACTATATAATGTAACAACAATTATTGCGTTTCATATAGCGAATTGTCACGTATTCGAGACGTCCCAAAGCGCTGCACAGAATATACTGTAAAGAGCAATGACTGTGTACTTTTTGGGAAAGGCACGACAGCCAATTGCACATATCAGTGTCCCACAATCAGTCGTGGATTGAGTGATCAAATACACATTATTTCTTTTTTTTGACGAATTATTATTCCTGCAGGTCTGGTCCAGCAATCGACCAACAAGTGGGTTCTTACTGACTGCTAAACAGAGGCGTGAGTGTGTGTTTGTTTATGCAGTAAGGAAACTTGCCTAAGATTTCGCTATGAGCCGTCCGGGAATCAAAACTGTGTCCACTCGCTTGTGAGGCTAATGCTCCAACCACTGAGCTACACGGCTCCACAGCAGTAGTATGGTATAATATTATTATTTCAAACAAAAATTAAAACCTCGTCTCCTTTTGCAGATCCTTAAGCGCGGTGATGGGTTTCTGTATGTGTCAGAGATGCTGCTGAAAAAAATATATAATTTGATGCAACACGGAGGCGACTTTGTCAGAATGGCAAATTTTGTTGCATTGTACAATTTCCACAGAAACGTGTAATATCTGGTGTAATGTGTTTCCATTGACTCATTATGTAAAACGACCTTTAGTCAAGACGTTACTTAAAACAAATTACAAATGCACTGTTTCTCTTGGATCCTGGACAATAATCCCACAAAATAAGAATTGTTTTCTCAGCTCATTTTATAGCAGTTTCACTGAATCGTAGAATCTTACAACACAGAAGGAGGTCACTCGGACCAATCGTGTCTGTGCCACTTCTTAGACAGTGCTACCATTACGTCTCTACTCCCCCACTCTTACCCCAAATAGGCCGAGAAACCAAGTCTTACCTACAACTCTTCCCCACTACCTCACTCTTACCCCAATAGAATTCCCGCTTTTATCCCAAATTTTTACGCTCCTTTGCTTTTAGCCCAATTGGTCTCTCTCGCACCGCTCTTAACTACAACAATTCCCAACTTCCCCAATCATACACCAACATGTTCCCCTCCCGCTTTCTTACTCCAAATAACCCCATTGCCCCATTTATAGCTCAACTGATCTAACAATCTCTCTCTCACCCCCAAATTGTCCCATTTCCAGAACACGAGTGTTTAAAATCTAAATCTCAGTTTGCGGTGTAGACTCTGAAGTGATTGGGTGGGTTTACCCACTGTGTCTGACACCTGGATCAGAAAAAAAATTGACAAGACTTTCAGAAGTTTTTTTCTCAGAACGCCAACATTTGTTTTATTATTCGGTTGATTCAGAAACGTTTGATCACTTGTATCATTAGTTTTACGTTCACATACGATGCCAAACCCAATGAAGATTGGTTGCGGGTTTCCATGGTCCCTGTCCCACACTCCCTCAAAATATGAATTGCTCGCGGATTCTGACTAACTCCCCTCCGTGTGTCTTTCATAGAGTTATACAATCTTACAGCACAGAACGAGGCCAATCGGCCCATTTCGCATGTAGCCCCTCTTTCACAGAGCAATAAACCGGTCCCACTGCACCCACACTTATCCCAAAATGACCCAATCCCCCGTTCTTAACACAAATAATCTCAATTTGCCGCTCTTACCCCCGACGAGTCTCACTCTCACGCTTTTACTCCACAGTTGTGCATATTCGACCTATTCAAGTCCCCGTCGAATTCCCTTTTAAAAGCTGCTGTCAAATCTGCTTCCACCCGCCGTTCAGGCGGTGTGTTCCAGATCATATAAAATCTCTGGGTTCAACAAAATTCCCGTCATCTGCCCTCTATTTCTTTTGCAAACTATACGAATTAATAATAATAATAATAATAATGCTTGCATTTGATATAGCGCCTCATCAGGTCTTCGAGACGTATAAATACACTTCACTGAAGAAATATTAAAGTGAATTTTCTGGGGTGAATCGTGGCAACTGATTGCGGAAAACCCATCCACCAATTGTGGTACGAGGGGTTACCTACTAATAGCTCAGCAAACAGAAGTGAGTTGAGGAGTAAGGAAACTTGTCTAAGGAATCAACTTGACCTTTCCCGACCGGGAAAACAAACCTAAGTCCTGTCGATTGCGGGGCGAGTAATGTACCCGCGCAGTTTAGGAAGTTTTTCCAATTAAAATCTCAGTTTGTTTTGCAGAGTCTTAACAATGGTGAATTGTTTCCGCATGTGTCAAACACTCGGCGGAACCCACACAAAATTAATTAAAAGAAGACATCGCAACAACAACAACAAACACAAGATGACATTTACAGAGCGCCTTTCACGTCGGGAGAACGTCCCGAGGCGCTGGACAGTGGGATCGGGACCCGAGCATTGGGGGCAATGGTGAGGGTGAGGGGAGGAAATGGAGGGAGCGAGGAGGGGGTAGAGAGTTCAGAGGGAGAGGGAGAGAGAGGACGTAGAGGGAGAGGGCATTGTCAGAATGCCGCGAGTTTTTCTTCCGATCAATTTCCTCAGAAATCTTAAATATATAATTTGATTATATTGACACACTGTGGAAAACAACCATCAATCACTGTGTGTTGCTGCCAATGCAAATAAGTGTTGCCATGTCCTCAGGTTCTAACCGGTATGTTACAGGACTCCTCACTCTGTACTACATAATATAATAACAATTCTTGCATTTCATGCAGCGAATTGTCACGTCTTCGAGACGTCTCAAAGCGCTTCACGGAATATAATGTAAAGTTCAGTGACTATATATGGGGGAGGCACGTCAGCCAATTGCACACATCAGTGTCACACAATGAGTCGTGGATTCATTGACCAAATTCACGTCAGTAAATTTTTCGGAGGGATAATTATTGCTGCAAATGCTATCCACCAACTGGTTAACAAGTGGGTTCCTACTTACTGCTAAAGAGGGGCTTGTGAGTTTGTGTGTGTTTCTGCAGTAAGGTTTAGCTCTGACCAGTCAGGGAATCGAATCCACGACCTCTCGCTTGTGAGGTGAATTCTCTAACCAATGCACGTTTCTACAGTAATTGTATTTCTAATTAAAATTAACATCTCTTCTACGTTTAGAGACCCTTAAGCACGGTGATGGGTTTCTTCATGTGACAGAATGAATACAATATATAATAAAAGGATAGAGTTAGACAGAATGGC
>NW_024706164.1:0-13764 GCF_018977255.1 Callorhinchus milii | reverse complement strand
TCACTCCTCTGTAAACAAATGCCCGTGTGAGGAGCGATGAAACTTGCCAAAGGCTTCACTACGCTCGGGATCGAAACCGGGTCCTCCAGTTTGAGAGTCGAGAATTATTTCCACTCCGCCACAGGGTTCCGTTTAAGTAATAAAACAAAAGAAACATGATTTGTTTTATTACATTGACAGACCAAAGTAAATCAATAGCAACTGGACGTGCAATACATAACTCAAGCATTCATTGGGTTCTGAATTTATTGTAACATATAACGGTGTGAACCTTTAACTGACAAGTTGGTGTGAGGTTAATGTGGCTTCCTCTCCGTCTGGTTACAGGCAGATCATCCCTATGTACAAATTGAAGTCAGTTTTTGTACGAGACTTGCATTGCAGTCTATCACTGTGGTGAGACTAAAAGCATAGTAATACGCAGCGCTGTCAGACACCACCAGCACAGAGATCGATAAACTGGTGGACGAATTGGATTTCTGCAGCTGAGCAGAGAAACGATGTTCAAATCCTGTTCCTTTCTGTTGATTGTCATTCGCCGAATATCTCCAAACTCTGGGTGTTTGTCCCGGTAATATCGGTACCAGTGGAGATAGTAGGAGGTTTCAGTGGTGGAATAGCTACATCGGAAAATCACAGATTCTCCTTCTCTTTTTACCATCGTGGCAGAAGTCTGACTGACAGTGTCCGCATCACAGAAATCTGTAATAAACATGGAAGAGCACGACAATATATTCACTCGTTGCCCGAAATGTTTTGTCAGCGCCTTGAGCGTCCTCTCGACGACAAATACGCTATACATAGTTCCTTGTTAATAACGGAATAATATTTATCATTCTATTGTATATGAACCATTTTCACTTGTTGTGAGTTGTTACTGCGCTTCACATTATATGGTGTAGTTAATTTATGTATATTTTTTTGACCAAAAAACGACAACCAATGCGCAAAGCGTTGCAGAAAAAAAAAACAGTCGTCGTATGTATTTACCAAAAATTGTTTAAATCAAATAATATATTAATAATAATATAATCCTTGCATTTGATATAGCGCTTTTCACATCGGGAGACGTCCAAAGCGCTTCACAGAACACACTGTAAATGAATTGACTGTATATTTCTGGGCGATCGCGGCAGCTAATTGCGCACAGCAATGTCCACAAACAGTCGTGGATTGAAAATGACCAATTTATTATTGTTTTTGGTGTTGGAGGATTATTATTATGCTCTGTGTGGAGTAAGGAAACTTGCCCAAGGTTTGCGCCTCTGCAGGAATTGAACTCAGGTCTCTCACTTGCAAAGCGAGTGCTCTAACCACTGAGCTACAGGACTCCACTCCATAATGGATTATTTTCCTTGAAAAATAGTTCAGATATGTAGCAAAAATATTTGAATGGAGTTATGGTTTGGAATGGTTATTGTCCCTACTTACGAAGCACAGGAGTTCCTAATTACAGCTGAGTCAATCGAGGCATGTGTCTACTTGCGGTGTAAGGAAATTTACATAAGTTTTCTTTCTGCCCGGGAATCGAACTCAGAGAGTTCTCTAACCATTGAGATACCACTGAGGTTTCTCCCAACAAATGTTATTGTAATGGAACTGACCAACTGCAGAAACACTGAATCAGCTCAACACGGCCTCACCTGACATAAAGGTTCCCAGCATCAACAGACAGCAAACAGCCTCATTGCTGCTCTTCAGTCTGTGTGGTTGTGTCTGTGCCATCAGTTTGCTGATAACCCGCAATGATTGTCGGCATTGGCGAAGTCACAGTCTCACGTCACCTCATTGGCATCTCAGCCGCGTTTCAAAAATAACAACCAATTACCTATACATATTGCCTTTCACCTGTCACTGGGCGTAGGAAATCCTCCCGCTCAGCTCTTGTTAAGTCGGCAAGATAAAGTACTAACGAGAAAGAAGATGATAGCTGGACAAACAGCGGTAAAGCTTACTAGTCAGAGATGTCAATTGCAAGCTATGTAGTTTTAACTGATTGGACTCGAGTAGATAGCCATCACACACTCAGAGATCCCCAATCCTTGGCTCTTCCCACCCACCAAATAATATTCTCCGGAATTAGTGAAGCAGGATGTGTCCTTCCAGGCAGAGAGAGTGCATTCCATTCCGAGAACCAATCTCTGACATTTCCAAGTATAGGTAGGATAAATGGAAATCTCATCTTGGTTTGGAGATTGTTAAACATGGTGAATGGTATAGGCATTTGCTGACCTCCCCAAAAGAAAACACATAATAATTGTGCAATGTCACCATTTTAGTTGACAAAAAGCTTTAGCATCATGACTTGGTAAATATAGTAACTTGTCGCCCTCTAGTCTCCACAGAGCCAAAGTTCAACTCTGCTTTCATATTCGATGCCAAACTTGAAGTAAAGCAATGATTGTAGTAATAATGTGTTGTGGTTCCCAGTGGCTTATATCACCTGAGACTCAGGTTACAGTAATACACACCGCTGGCAGTAACTGTGAGGCCACAGATACTGAACGCCCCCTCCCACACACTGAATCGTCACCCCACAATTATGTTGAGCTGTTCTGAGCCCGAAAGGGCAATTTGTCAGTGTAATAGTTCACACTGCAATCCTGAATTGAGCCAGAATTGCCACTGGCAATTGTACACTGCCTACTGTTTACCTCGCAGTGAGAAAGAAGCCGGTTGTTGTTGGATAGGCAAATTATTTTCCGGGTACTATAATTCCTCTAAACTATAATAATAATATTATTACAGTCGCGCGATGCGCAACTCTTTGTGAGTCACTGCTATGCCCAATTGGCTGGTTTATTTCAGTCACAAAATGTAGATTTGATTCACTTCAAAGTGTATTCTGTGAACGTATTGAGACTTCTCGAAGTTGTTTTAAGTCGCTATATCAAATGCATCGAGTATCATTATCAAGTCAATTGACTTTATAAAATGGAGACAACCAATGTGGTATTGACTTTTCAACACATTTTCATTGTTTTTAGTAATTTAAGGTACTTTTCCCCCGGAAGCGATCCATAAATTGACAAACTAACAGTTACTCGTGTCTGCTAGTTTTGCAGAGGCGTGTAGAGTAACTAAACTTGCGCAACGTTTCGGTCTCCATGGGAATCGAAACCCGATCCTCTGAATAGTGAAGACAGAGCTGTAACCAACATTCTGTAAATTTCGACAAATCCACTTCTTCGAATGCTTTTATTCCATCAGGTTCCCGGGCTCTTAATGGGATACTTCAGTGGTCAAAATGCATTCCAGTCGCTTTGAGATATCAAATGCAAAGATTAGTATTATTACTGTCATGTCTGGAGACTTTCCAAAGCGATTCGCAAGACTGTAGATAGGTATATACTGTATATGCGTGTCAATGCGCTTCACAATGCTATATAAATTGCTGCGTGTGGGGGGGTTTGCATTTAGTGTGTTTTCTGCATTGCACATTCTTGCTTAGAGTCGAAAAAGATAACAGTTCGAACGCTTTTTATTGCCGCATTTGCAGTAAACCGTCATAATTTCGCCCGTTGTGCTCAACTGACGGGTATCAGACAACACCAGCCATCAGGTGCTTTCAGCACAGAGACGTGACATCCAGTGAACAACAGCAAATTAAATTTGTGTAGGTGGACATCCCAAGGTGCTGGTTATGAATTGACAAGAGGAATAGCCTACGAAGAAGACAGAAGCCTTCTTTGAGTTGCACACGGTCAGCTTTTAATATACATTCACGCGACCCCAGTGTGGATTGCTTCACTAACTGTGGTTTGTTCTCATCGTATCGGCCATGATTTTGTGGGGTCACCTGTATGTCTGACACATGCGAAAACCCAAGAAGATGATTACGAATATGCAAACTTAGCTGAGAATTCCATTAAAGCCACTCAGGTATGGGAATAATATAATAACCGTTATACTTTTGAATGGTGCCGGTGGTGTCCAACAGCTCAGTGTTTAGACGAATCGCATCACAAGCGAGAGACTTGGGTTCGACTCCCGGGCAGGGCGAAATATTGGATAAATTTCCTCACTGCATTTGCCTCTGATTTCCTTGCAGTAAGTAGGAACGCGGTTTTTAATCAATTGGCGAATCGCTTTTTTAAGAGCCAATAATTCCTCAAAAAAAATTGGAGGATGTCTTTCCCTCAAACAAATATACAATCAATTGACGATGCAGTATATTCTGTGAAGTTTTTCTAAATTTCCCGAAGACATGATGAGGCACTTTATCAAATAAAAATATCATTACTATCATCGTCACGTCTTCGGGAGGTCTCAACGTGTTTCACAAAATTTGTAGCAAACTGAATTAAAGTGTTTAACACGATGCTGATCAAGAAGTAATTTTGTAGCTTGTCGAACTCTGGCGACCAATGTGCCACAGTACAGCTCTGCCTTCTTGCTTGACGCCAAATTAAATTAATCTTTATTGGAAACGGTGATGGAAATAAGAATGTGTTGTGTTTTCCATTGGCTTATAATCACGTGAGGCTCAGAGTACTGTGCAGAACCCACTGTCAGTTACTGTGATGCCACAGATACTAATATTGAAGTCCAACTCACCGAATAATAATAACAATTATGCTTGCACTTGGTATCGCGCCATATCATGTCGACAAAACATCGCAACGCAAATCACAGAATATAGTGTAAAACCAATTCACTGTATATACTGTCTGAGACGTGATAGCCAATTGAGCACAGCAGTGCCCCACATGGAGTCGTGGATTTATTGACCTTTTTAAAAAATGAGACGTAAAGGTGTGACGAACACGTGGACGTATTGTAGAAAATAAGAAATTATATTTGCAAAGCGAAATAAATCAACAGTAAGTGGACCTGTAATGCATAACTCGTTTACCAAATGCTGTCTGCATTTATTGTGACAAATAACAATGTGAGCGTTGAGCTGACAAGTTGATGTGAGGTTAATGTGGTTTCCTCTGAGTCTGGTTATACATACGTCTGCTTCCCGCGGGGCTTCAAGGCCTGAACAAGGTTCCGCATACACTTCAACAGACAGATCATCCCTATGTACAAAGTGAAGTCAGTTTTTGTACGAGACTTGCAGTGCAGTCTATCACTGTGGTGAGTGTGAAGGCACAGTAATACACAGCGCTGTCAGACAACACCAGCTCAGAGATGGATAAACTGGTGAATGAGTTTGATTTCTGGAGCTCAGCAGAGAAACGATTTTCAAATCCTGCTCCTTTGTCGGGATTATCACTGTGACTGTATCTGCTAATTATAAACTCCGGCTGCTTTTCCTTGTAATGTCGGTACCAGAACAGATAGAAATAGCTTTCAGTCGTGGAATAGCTGCATTCAAAAGTCACCGACTCTCCTTCTGTCCTAACCATTGGGCAGCTTTCTGACTGACAGAGTCCCACCACAGAGATCTGTAACAAATAAGGAACAGAACGAAAATTTTGCATTCAGTCTTTGCAGAGTTAGTTCTCCATCGCCTTGGAGTTTCCAGAAGCGAAACGCGCTATACACATGAAATTGTTTAATCATGAAATAATATTCATCAATGTATTTTATATAGCATATTCTCACGTCGTTCAGACGTTTGCAGGTACCACACAGAGCAGATGGTACAGTGAATTGCTGTTATCTTTGTCGGCGAAATTGGCACAGCAGTGTTTCACAACCAGTCGTGGAATCGGTATCCGAATTATCATTTAAACTTTTTAATGCACTGTAGACTCTGGAAAAGAGCTTCGCCGTTCCAACAGAAACGCTTGAATTCAGAAACTATTATTATTTGGACAGCTGTTTAGCCCCACCTTCTAAAACAACGGAGATCCCATTAATGCAGATAAACAGAGCCGGACGTTTCGAGTAAGGAAACTTGCACAAGTTTCAACCTGTCCGGGAGTCGAACCCAGGTCCTCTCGCTTGCGAGGCGAGTGCACTCTCCACCGAGATACAGGACTCCACCAATTGTTGCTGAAATGGACTCGACAATCAGCAGCGACGCTGAATCAGCTCAACAGGGCTCACCTGACATAAAGGTTCCCAGCACAAGACAGACAGCAAAGACCTCATTGCTGCTCTTCAGTCTGTGTGTTGTGTCTGTGGCATCAGTTTGGTGATAACCCGCAGTGATTGTCGGCATTGGCGGAATCACACAGTCTCACGTCACCTCATTGGCATCTCAGCCGCGTTTCAATACAACAACCAATTGCTTTTATACAGCGGCTTTCACCAGTCACTGGGGGCAGGGAATCCGCTCAGCTCTTGTTAATCCTGCAAGATAAAGTTCTAACGAGAAAGATGGTGATAGCTGGACAAACAGCGGAAATGTTTGCTATTCAGCGATGTCAATTGCAAGCTACGTGTTTTAATTAGTTGGACACCAGCGGATACAAATCGTATACTCAGAGGTCACCAAACCTTGGTTCCTGCCAACCAGCAGCTAACAATCTCCGGAATTGGTAAAGCAGCACGTGTCTCTCCAGGCAGAGCGTTGCATTCCTTACCGACAACCAATCTCTGGCATTTCCAAGTATAGGTGGGATACATGAGAATCTCAGCTTGGTTTGGAGACTCTTAAGAATGGTACAGGCATTTGTGGACCACCCCAAAACAAAACACTTCAAAAATGTGTAATGTCTTCATTTTCGTTAACAAAATCATTCAGCATCATGATTTGGTAAATAATAGTAACTTGTCGCCCTCTAGAGACCACTGGGCCATAGGTAAATCTTGCCTTCATATTTGATGCCAAACTTGATGTAAAGCAATGATTGTACTAATAATGTGTTGAGGTTCCCAGTGGCTTATATCACCTGAGGCTCAGAGTACAGTAACACACCCCGCTGTCAGTCACTGTGATGCCACAGATACTGAAGCCCCATCTCCCACACACTAATTCCTCGTCTCACAATTATGTTGAGCTGTTCTGAGCCCAAAGGGCAATGTGTCCGTGGAATAGCTCACATTGCAATAGTGAATTGAGCCATTATTGCCACTGGCATTTGTACATTGTCGCATTTGCGTACTGTTCACCAAGCAGTAAGTCGAAAACCGGTTGATATTAGATTGACTAAATACTTTCTGAGTATTATAATTACTCCAAAATAATAATAATATTATTAGAGTCACGCAAGCCACAACTCTTTGTGAGTCTCTACTGTGCCCTATTGGCTGGCTTGTTTCAGTCACAAAATTTAGTTTTAATTCACGTCAAAATATATTCCATGAAGAGTTTTGAGAGGTCTCGAAGTCGTGTTAAGGCGCTGAAGCAATTGCAAGGATTATCATTATCAAGACAATTGACGTGCAGTATGCAGGCAACCAATCTGACATTGAGTGTTCAACACATTATTACTCTTTTTAATAATTGAAGGATTATGCGACCGCGTAAAGAGATCCATAAATTAAAAACTGATTTTTTTTTGTTGCTGCTGGTTTAACAGAGGTGTGTAGAGTGATTAAACTTCCCAACGTGTTGGCCTGAACGAGAATCAAAAACTGTATCCGCTGACTTCTGAGGACAGAGCTGAAACACATATTCTGCAAAATTCCACAATATCCCTTTCTTCGAATGCTTTTATTCCACCCATTTCCCGGGCTGTTTATGGGATACGTCAGCGGGCAAAATGCACGACGGACGCTTTGAGATATCTCGAAGATACGATTCGCCTTTATATTTAACGCAGAGATTGTTATTTTTATTATCATGTCGGGATACTTTCCAAAGCGCTTCACAAGGTTGCATATATTTTTATGTGTGCGGTTGCATTTTGTGTGTCTTCTGCATTCCACTTTCTTCCATAGAGTCAAAAAAGATAATAGTTCAAATGGTTTGTATTGCTGCATTTGCAGTTAGCCAACATAATCTCGCCTGTTGTACTCGATTCGCTGGTTATTTTACCCTCTGCCTTTGTGGTGACACACAATTTTGTGAATCTTCAGCAGACAGATTGACTTGTGGTGTACGTCGTTCGTATGAGAAAAGAACGAAGTTTCCTGGAAAGAAACTGCTCGCCTCAGCGCCACCGCACAAAGCCAGGAGAGTTATTGAACGAGGTGGTCTCTGGCATCCATCACTGTGGGTTCTGAGTGCACAGTAATACACAGCAGAGTCAGACACCTGTAACTGGGAGATGGTTAATTTGTTGGATGTTCTCGAGGTCTGCAGCTCAACTGAGATACGAGATTGAGCAAAAGCCGCTTTACGTTCTGGGAGAACTGTACAGCTGCTGAGGATATACTCGGGTTGTTTCTCTGAGAGTTTTCGGTACCAGAATAAACAATAGTCGTTCAGTGTTGTAGTATAATTAGTATCCAAAGTCACTTTCCTCCTTCTGTCTCAGTCACTGAAGTAACCCAATGAGTAACATAATCTCCCCGGCTCAGACCTGAAAAGAAGCGTGAAATAAAAATAAGTTTGAACATACCTAATTATTAAATATTCTATACGCTGGATATATTGCCTTATCACAACTTCGAGAAGTCTCACAGCTCTTGTAAAAACATAATTTTAAGTGATTTGACTGTCCGTTTTTCAGTAGAAATGCGGCAGCCAATTGGGCACAGCAATAACCTACAAACAGTTTTAGAACAAGTGACCAATTTATCAGCAATTTTTATTTGAATAAATTAATAACCGCGAAAAAGCAATGTGCCAATCGACTACCAAACATGTATTGTGCTGCGTGTGGTTTAAGGAAACTTGCCAATGTTTCTCCCTACTGGGAACGGAACCCAGGGCTCTCGCTTGTGAGGCCAAGGCTCTAAACACTGAGCTACAAGACTCCACTAATAAAAGCTACGCAATCAATTTTGAACATTGACTGTAACATTGGCGATTTGCCTGAATTAATTACCTGCCATAAAAGCAGCCAATGTCGCCCAGATCGCAATTTCCCCCATCGTCTGAGAACTTGTCTGGATGCCCATTGATTAACTGCGAGATATTTGAGGTGATTGGCTCCAACTTCCGCAATGATGACCTGCGCTGTCGTCCAATAGGTCAAGTGCAAAAAGTCCACGAGATCCGAAATGCTTTGCAATCAATACTTTTGATTAACATCATAGAACAATAGTATCGTGATATAAAGAAGAGAAGGAGATTTTTTGGTCAATTGACTGTTTCGACACTATGAAAGAGCTAAACAATGAGTCCCACTCCCCATTCTTTCCCCATATCCATGCAATTTTATTTTCCTTCGTAAGTTCCATTCCAATTCCTTTTTAAAACTACTATCGAATCTGTTGCCACTTTCACAATGTACATTGTAAACCGTAACAAGACTATTATTAAAAATTCCGTCCGTCTCTCCCCTGTTTTTTTTGACAATTATCTTCAATCTGCGAAAGAAATTCAGAAGCTACAAAAGTCTAATTTGGAAACGAAGTGTGATGTAGATATGAGCAGTTAGGGACAAAATTGAATAAACGATTAAATTATGTTTCACACAAAACAACATTAACGGCAACACAGTATATCACTGAAATATGCACAGTTAACCATCACTGAGAAAAATGTGCCGACATCTGTGCCCAAAGGATCAAATATGTTATGACAGAGGGACATCTCATTGCATTAAACATGATATAACGTAGCATGTAGTGATTGTATCTGTCAGTAATTTGCAAGTCAATTCACTTTGCAGTAGATTCTGTGAATCAATTCGGGGCGTTTCGAAGAGATGATAAGGCGTTGTGTTAAGTGCAAGTATTAATAATATTTCTTTCACACGTTCAGTACACGAACCACTCTGTCACATTTTGCTTGTGTTTGGCAAGTAGTCAAGTGTTTCCTCTTAGAGACACAGCAGCAAAGTCACATTCTGTGAAATAGGTCAACTGTCTGGACTAACATCTGTGCTGAGATGAATCCGCTTCGCTCCTCTAAGGTGGTTTATGTACAGTGGTGTATTCTGACATTAACATAGTGTGTGATGGCAGAAGTATGTGGCCAGGGCAGATAGAGAAATGGAGAGCAATGTTCCAGGGGATCTCTTCCTCCCCGTATCCAGATTAGTGGTGAAACATTGAGTTTCAAATTCAGCCGAAAGTCCGGCTTTCAGCAACAGAGACTTGCAAATATGATGGTTGAACGCTGACTCTATTCGTTGCTCCTAAAGCCAGAGAGAAAAAGTTATTCACTGAGAAGCAAAGACCGGATGTAATTCCCCATATTGTTTTAATGTTGAGGGAGAATGATTTACACATAACGCCCAACAATAATGAATTGAACAGCGCTAATTCTTTCAACTCCATGTTTCCAATTGGGCACCTAAATGACTTGAAGGGAGTTTGAGAGATAAAAGTTTGTGTTCTGAATTGGGCTTGAACACAGGTTTGGAAGCAATAGTCAACACAGCAGTCATGGGAAATCCTCTACGTCAGAAGATTTTGTGTTGATTACCCAAATCCGGAATTGGGCCCTCTATCTTCCAAGGCGACGTTCTAATGCAATACTGGTAGTATACCGCAATGTGGAGTACTGTTGCTTTGTAGTTCGAGACTCACTTGCAAGCGGGAGACCTGGGTTCGATTCCTGCCATGGCGAAATGTTGGGGAAGAATCCTGACTCTGTTATTTATTTACAGATTGGCCGTTCACTTAATTTATGTTTGCAGGACCTTAGTGTGTCCAAATTGTCTTTCTCCACCAATCACAAAATCACTTCGCTTTAAAGTGTTTCATGTGAAGTGCTTTGAGACGTTTCCTTCCGTGAAACGCGTTACACCAAATATAGGTATGAGTTCATTACTTAATGTTAGAAAGTATAAGGGAATTGTTCAGTGCACAGAGATGCGAAAGGTTATCCAGCTTTTAGTGCAAACAAAAACCACATTATGTGGATCGAATATTTATTAAAATCGGCTGAACATTGGCGAAAGCCATCGCCAAAGTAAACAGTGAACATCAAAGAACGTTTTTCAGGCGGGACTTGAAAAGGATACAGGGGTTTGGAGTGGGGGTTTGGAGGAACTCATGGTGGAAAGATGGATGGGAAGCGTTCCAGAATTTCTAGCGTTTAGTAAAAATAAAATATATTTTAGATTAACTTGATACGAACTCAATAAGCTTTAAGCCACGGTGGCGGTTGGGAGAGGGTTTGATTCACTGTCTGTCACTAACTGTACTGTACTGTTTCCCAGCTTTGGTTGTGATGAGGGTTATTGTACGAGGCTTCCTATGATGTGTATCACTGTGGTGCAGACTGAGTGCACAGTGATACATAGCGGAGTCTGTCAGCCGCAGGTCGGCGATGGTTAAAACGCTGATTTTCTTGGCAGTGTCAAGAGAAGCAGAAATACATCTCGGTAGGGTTTCCTCCCTCTACTGAGGATTTTCTTTGGAGCAGGTATTTCAGCGTCTCGCCATGGGACTGACGGTACCAGTAGATGATGAAATCCTCTTCACTGAATAATATATATTTGCAATTCAATGAAACGGTCTCACCAGCAAAAGCCGCTTGTTGAGGCTGTGTCTGGCAAACTGCACTACTCGATCCTGTGGGTTTTAATTTCAAGTTACTTAGAATCATAGTATTTTAGCACAAAATAGGCTACTCGGCCCACATTGCCTTTACCTTCTCTATGAAAGAGCTGTCCATCTA
The DNA here is from genome assembly GCF_018977255.1 of Callorhinchus milii. Taxonomy (NCBI): domain Eukaryota; kingdom Metazoa; phylum Chordata; class Chondrichthyes; order Chimaeriformes; family Callorhinchidae; genus Callorhinchus; species Callorhinchus milii. The sequence goes on along the minus strand of NW_024706164.1, from coordinate 2,186 downwards.
ATCCCAATCCCATTCTCTTAACCCTAGCGTTGCAATCGTATTTCTTCCAATTCCAGTTTGAGTTTATGATACAATCTGTTTGCAGTACAATTTTAGGCATGCATTGCAGATTGTAAAATCTTTGCAGGTAAATAAAATTCCTCATCTCCCTCTTGTCTTTTACCGTTTAATTTCAACATGTGTCCTCTGGAAACTGATTCACTGCATGTGGAAGCACTTTCCCTCATCTACCCTATCAAATCTCTTTCACAATTTTGAACATTTGAATTAAATCTCCTCTCAACCTTCGCTGCTCTCGGAGAACATTGCCAGACATAGTCTCTTCACATAAATGAAGCCACTCTTCCCTGAATCACTGTGGAAAACCATTTGACTCCTTTCGAAGGCCTTGGCATCATTCGTAATTTGTACGTGAAATTCTTTTCACCAAATATAAGGATTACTGTTGTAACAGTGAAATTAAGAAATTCTGAATGGATTAAGTATACAGTGCTCTGCTCCTGCATATCCGCTCCAAATATGAACCATTTAATGCAAGCACAAACAGTGTGACTATTCGTGACACAATTGACATGATCTCTCTTAAATGCACCATTTAATTTAGATTTGTTCCTCTAATCATATATTTGTTTGCTGAAGCTGATTATCCACATTGAGGCTTTGGGTGTCTGTGATCATGGGAATGTTTAGCAAAGATCAGGTGTCAGATTGTACCGTTAACTCTGCGGGTTTACAGTTAGGCAACTGGAGAGTTTCCTGCTGTAAATATCTTTACTTTAAGACCGCTGCTGGAGGAGGTTTATTCTCTGGTTTGCTGCCAATATCAGTTTCTCTCTCAGTCTGTGAGCAGCTCAATGCAGTTTCACTTGTGGAATAAAACATAAAGTGCTTTCTGTCTCCTTCTCCCTCTTTCTTTCTTTCTTTCTTTCTTCATCTATCTATCTTTCTTCTTCTTTCTTTCTTCATTTCTTCTTCATCTTCTTCTATCTTCTATCTTTCTTCTTATCTTCTTCTTCTTCTTCTTCTTCTTTCTTTCTTTCTTTCTTTTTTCTTTCTTTCTTTCTTTCTTTCTTTCTTTCTTTCATTCTTTCTTTCTTTCTTCTTTCTTCTTTCTTTCTTTCTTCTGTCTTTCTGCTTTTCTTTTTTCTTCGCCAGTTGCTTTTCGTTTCTTTTAATTTCAATTAATTTCGATCGATTATTGATTCACTCACTTTTTGTTACAATTACTTTGGTTCCTGATCCGTCTTCGTTAAAGAACCACAGTCACACAACTCTCATTCTCTGAGGCGCAAAAACTGTTCTGTCAGATCACTGTTTAACACTGTCACTAACGCAAACAAACACTGACAAATTGGCCATTAATCCTTACCGATTCACCAGTGGTTCCATCTTCGTACTATTCTTTTGTATAAAACATGTTTATTTTCAATATTATTTCCTCCCAAACAGAGACAAAGTGTACGGCACAAAGAACACCTCTCTACAAATAAATCCAGAAATGTCCGTTTGAAATAAGTAATTTTGAAAGCAAAGTGTCGACACATTCAGGAGCATTAAATAGTATACGGTTGTCAGTGATCAAGTCTCATGTGTTTCCAAGAAAATAGTTGCGCAGTATTTGTGCTGATGGTTGCCAATGTGATCGTCCCAATCCCAACACAGTGTTTATTGTAAATTCCAAAAACCAATGGTTTGAAACTGTTGAAATGTGTCAGCCGTTCACAAATGGTCAATCAATCACAACATTTAACAATCTTTTGAATATTGTGATAGTTGGACTTGATATGCCGCGTGTCTCGTGGAATAAATTAATTAGTTATGAATCCTAGAAGATTTCCAATGTGCATACATACCGACATTCTTTTCGACGTATCCATAAGTAATTGTTGTTTCCTAAAGAAGTGTTATTAAACATCATTGTGCATCAAACACAAATGATGAATGTGCTTTGAATTTATTGCAAGTTCACAGACTCTCTGTTTATCCTTTGAATTGTGAGGGCTTCTTGTATTAGCTGAAGGCCAGATACAGCACTGTGGTATCCCAGTACCGAGCTGTACATTTATAGTCAGCGCTGTCTTGAACTTGCAAAGCATTAATTTCCAGTGAAGACGACATCGATTCCTTGTCTGTCTTTACAACAAAGCGTGCTCAAGAGGGATCCGCTTCCAGTCTCTTTCGTTCGA
>NW_024706163.1:0-13770 GCF_018977255.1 Callorhinchus milii | reverse complement strand
AGTGGTTTAGGTCGTCCTTTCTCACCGTCTTCACTTGTCTCGACGAATGGCTTCTCCTCCACCCCCCGTACTGTCTCATTGGAGTCCTCAGGGCTCTGTCCTCGGTCCCCTCCTCTTCACCCTCTACATGCTCCACCTTGCTGACATCATCCGCAGACATGGAGTTAACTTCCACATGTATGCGGATGACACCCAACTCTACCTTTCCTCCTCTACTCTCAACTCCACGACCACCGACGTCCTGACAGCCTGCCTGTCCGACATCGAGTCCTTGACGAGAGACAACTTTCTTCAGCTCAACGTGCGAAACACCGAGGCCCTCCTGATTGGTTCGCGTCAGCGCCTCCGCACTTCAGGCGCCGACACCATCAGCATCCAAGGCTGCACTCTCCACCTCTTAAAGCCAGTCACGAACCCCGTGATTCTGTTCGACCCTGAGCTATCCTTTTTCCCTCACATCCGCACCACAACTGGCAACGCCTTCCATCACCTCCGGAACATCGCCAAACTACGCCATTACCTCTCCCCTCACGCTGCTGAAAGCCTGGTTCACGACTTTGTCACCTCAAGGCTTGACTACCGGAACTCTCTCCTCGCGGCCTTCCCGCCACCTCCCTCCACAAGCTGCAGGTCATTCAGAACTCTGCAGCTCGTGTACTGTCCCGCACCAGGGCTTCGGGACCACATCACTCCCACCCTCGCTCGCCTCCACTGGCTCCCCATCTCCCAGAGGATTGATTTCAAGATCCTCATCATCACCTACAAGGCCATTCACGGCCTTGCTCCCTCCTACCTCTCCAACCTACTATCCCCCTACCTACCTGCCCGTACCTCCGTTCCTCCGGCTCCGGTCTGCTCCACGTCCCCCGCCCCAATCACCCTACCATTGGAGGTCGGGCCTTCAGCCTCTCAGCCCCGAGGCTCTGGAACTCCATCCCCCAGTGCCTTCGCCTTGCTTCCTCCCTCTCCTGCTTCAAGGCCGATCTCAAAACCTTTCTCTTTGACCGAGCCTTCAGCTCCCCTCTCGACTCTCTTCCTCCTCCTCGCTCCCTCCCTTCCCTCCCCTCATCCTGACCATTTCCCTCCTCCTCGCTCCCTCCCCTCCCCTCACCCTGACCATTTCCCCCCCCTACTCTGGTCATGACCCAACTGAGCAGCGCCTTGGGACGTCCTCCTGACGTGAAAGGCGCTTTATAAATTGAATCTTGTTGTTGTTGTTTTTGTTGTTCTGTCACTGCACGTCCTACAGCAAATACCACCTTGGCCCCAGCAGCCTCGGCTTGGAGGCAAATCCTCGACAGTCTGTGCAATTGTAACGTGCTTCCATAAAGAAAGTCGCTGTATCAATCCAATATGTTTTTATTTTTAACTAAAATCCGGTGTCTTCGTCAACATCATTACCGTGGAGTTTGAGATAACTTCAAAAGGAATTTGAGGATTGCAGCACCAATTATTGTTTTGGCAATGTAATTTCACAGTGGAATTCCTGAAGCACTGCAATACCGACTGTCACAGTGTTCTCTAACCTTTCGCCTTTTTGTGTCTTGTGATAGTGATTTACTTTATAGTAGTGGACTCATTATACTGTGGTGTTACCTATTATTGCGCAACAATATTCTGAGACTTCAAATCAGTTCAGATTAATCTTCTGCTGATATCGTCCTGTTTGGCACGTCATACATATATTTCAAATGTTTAATCACATTTTATGTGGCAGACATTCATCATTCTCACTTCAGTACCTATACATGAGTTTCCTGTGCAAAATTAGGAAACGTAGAATGTTGATGCAAATTACATGCTTTACCGAGCGATAAGCAACCATCAGGTGGTCGACATCATTGGTCATCAGTTGAGCAGAAACTTGTGAATAGAGAAGTGAAAGTCATCGTTGTAAGCACACAGCCCTTTTAATTCTCTCAACATAAGTTTGAATAATAATTTCACACTTTTCTTCAGTCATCGATTGATGAGTCTTTCCTGCGACTCCCATTTATCACTTATTTCCTTCAATACCAACATTCATGCTCCTATGTTGGAAGTTCTACTACACAATTTCATCAATTAAGGCCTTCTCTCCGCATATTCATCGCCAACTTCGAAACTTCTTTCCATGATCGTGCCATTCTTCGACAATTTCCAAACCCCTATAGTCTATTGGGGGTTTGATGTGGATCACTGATATGAGCCACTCACAAACGCAAGAAACAAGTTCGATTCCGGCAGACTGAAACATTTGCAATTTTCTTTGCTCCGCACGCCTCTCCTTAGCAAGCTGTAAAGAGGAACCCTCCTTTGAGTCGACTGTCGGATCACTTTTCCAGTGGAAATAATTCCTACAAAAAAGTGAAAGTAACAAATCGGTCACTGAATCCACAACTGTTTGTGGGACACTGCTATGTGCAATTGTTTGCTTTGTTTCGCCCACAAAACATACAGTAAATCCACTTTACATTGTTTTCTCTGAAGCGCTTGGAGACGTCTCTTAGACGTGATAAGGCGCTGCATCAAACGCCAGGATTATTATTGTTAATATTTAGTGGGAGATATTAACACCTCTTTGAAACTTCATTCTAAGCGATAAATGCCGTGCAATTACAACTTAATGATGATCTCTTTATCTGTATCAGAAGGCCCACGCCATCGTTGTCTTGCTTGATTCTTTTGACACAGGAACAGTCCATCCTATTTGATCGCATTCCTTTCCTCCTCCTCCATGAGACTGCGTTCCGACAAGTAATCTCTACCTCATCTACACAAACAGTTTCTCCTCCTACACTTGCAGGGTCACATGTGGTTACATCGGGGTTCAGTCGTGCTCCGCTTAGTTTCCTCATGTACATGACTCCACTTGGTAACATCTTGTCCAGTCTTGGAGTCAATACTCACATCCATGAGGAAGACGCAAACAAGCACTTTTCCATTTTAAGTTGCGAAACAGACACTGATATTGCCTACCGTTGCTTGCCGGACATCACGAACGGATTGAGCACCTGGGAAGAAGAGTCATAGAATCATAGAATCGTACAGCACAAAAACACACCATTCGGCCCATCGAGTCTGTGCGGCTCTTTGAATAGAGCAATTAATGTCCCACTTCCCAGCAAAGCCGTCCTCCTCAAATACCCGTCAACCGCATTTTTAAATACGTTATCGAATCGGCCTCGAACACCCTTTCAGGCAATGCATTCCATATTCAAACAAATCGCTGCGTGAAAAAGTTTCTTCTCACCTCCCCTATGCTTCTTCTAGAGCCGTTCACGACAACACTCTACTTTCTGTCACCCAGCCAGTTCTGGATCCATGCTGCCACTCTCCATTTTATATCATGGGCTTTTATCTTTCTTACAAATCTTTCATGTGCACTTTGTCAAATGCATTTGAAAGTTCGTATAAATTACATCAATTGCTTTAAGTTTATCCACCCTCTCCGTTTTCTCATCGAAAAATTCTATTAGATTTGTCAGGCAAGATTTGCCTTGAACACATCCATGTTGGCTGTCCATAATTAACCCATATTCTTCTAAGTGAAGATTAAATCTCTCCCGCATTATAATGTCCAAGTGTTTCCCCACTACTGCTGTTAGGCTGACTGACCTGTATTTCCCAGGCCTGCTGCATGTCCGCTGTCCCACCACTGGTGAATACGCTTCCCAATACGCAGACAAGCAGTGCGCAAAACACCGTTCTTCTATTATTCCGCCTTGACCCTTAGCTCCAATTGATCAGTTCGAGCCTGAAGATATTACTGTTCCATTGTGCCTTGTTTGAACCCTTCCGCTCCCCACCGCGGCATTGAGCTACGCCAGTATCAAGCATTGCTATGTGTGAGTGTTGCTGTGCCAATGCAAATTGCTGTTCTTGTTGAGACGTTTAATCTGCGGCTTCTTATGACGGGGTTGGAGTCGCACACAATTATCAGACTCCAACCTGTCAGCGCCTCAATCAACAGGCCAGCACTGGCTGAAGCGCCACCCTCCCTCTGGTAGGGCAGGTTCCCTTGTTCATCACAGATGCACCTCACTGATTCTAGGCTTTAGAAATGGGCAGCAGAAAGCCTTCATCCACTCTCTTACAGGCCCTGCCCTCCACCCTCCCCGGTCAAGAAACCCAGTCAGGTCCAAATCTATGTTTTTCCAGCGGCTTCAGATGCAATCCGGTGTGAAAGGCGCTATTCAAATTTTATTCTGTATTGTGTAGTATAATTTGGCCATTTGCTGGTCTCTATGTATTGACCTAGTGTATGAACTACATTACCTGTACACATTAAAATATGAGTCACATGCACAACCATAACAAAATGTGGTGGCCACAAATAAAAGCATTTGCTAATCTCATGGATTGAGTCTAAATTTCTTATTTAATAGTTTTTTCTGTGAAGTGGATTTTCGAGTTACACAATGAAAAACGTGTACGACAATGATACTTGAAAAATACTGCTGACGTGTCTGAAGTTGTTTGTTCCACCATCTATTACTAATTCGATGATCACATCATCTCTCATTCTCCATGGAGTTTCCCAAAGGCTACAAATATGTGACAGCATTACCTCAATGTGACAGAAGGGGATGCTCTATCTCAGCAAAAGATATCGCTGCTGTGAAAGATGCCACGGAGATCTAAACTTTTGAATGTACAAGAAATTTATTATCCTGTTCTTGCAGCAGTCGGAATTCCCGGTGAGTTAAATCACTGCTAGAAATTACTGGTGGATTCCGGTCGCTCAGGGTTTAGACCAATCTCCGAGCAAGCAACAGGACTGCGTTCGTGTTCCAGCAAAGCTAAACGTTCGGCAAGTTTCCATGCTCCACTTGCCCAACTCTCTCGAGCTCTCCCCATAGTCCAGCATACTTTTCCTCCCCGCATATCAATGCAATACTGCTCAAATGCCCACCTCGCCTTTGGCTCTTCCCTACTGATTTACCTATCGCACTCCTTGAAGTTCTCTCCTTTTCTGCACAGTAATACACTAAATTCAACTTGTCACTGAGTAAGCCTAGTGTACCGTTTCTCAATGGCTTCATTGTATTATAAGCAATTCTCTATTAGAACACCGTTTAATTTCACTTCATGATTGTTTCACTGATGTTTTTACTAACAGACTGATCAGCATATTACTCCACAGGTCAGGTTCTAATTAATTTACCTATATATTTTCTTGCAGTTAATTTACTGGCTATTGGTATCCTCTCTCGAGGAAAGTGCGGACTCTCCAACTGTATCACCCGCTACCTGGTGGCCATGGCAGCGGCGGATCTCTCAGTCATTGTCTCTGAAGTAATCCTGAAACAGATTGGTGAGATTTATTTACTTACTTCATATTTGTTCTACACTCCTGCCTGCAGCTTCATTCATGTCATTTCTGCCGCCGCCGTGGACTCTGCTGTGTGGCTAACCGTGGCTTTCACCTTTGATCGCTTCGTGGCCATCTGTTGTCAGAAACTGAAACAAATATACTGCACTGATGGAACAGCGTCTGTGGTTATTTGGACTTTAGTTGCGCTGCTCTGCTTGGAAAATATTCCCTTGTATTTTACATTCCATCGTTACGGTAAAATTCATAACTTGCCCTGGGGCTGCCTTGTCAAACCAAACCTTCTCTATCATCCCGCGTGGATTACATTTTATTGGTTTGAACAGATTTTGGTGCCTTTGCTCCCATTCGTGTTGATTTTGCTGCTCAACGCTCTGACCGTCAGACACATTCTTGTGGCGAGTCGAGTCCGCACCAGATTGCGGATCTGCAGCACCAGCGCTGATCGCCGCAGTGATCCGCAAATTGAAAACAGAAAGAAATCCATCATTTTACTGTTCACTATATCACTCAGTTTTATATTGTTGTGGGTGACATCTGTTGCACATTACATACAATACAGAGTTCAAGGTTACTACAAGTACAGAGGCTTTTTTAACCCTTTGAGGATGTTTGAAGATGCAGGTTTCATGCTTCAGCTGCTGAGTTGCTGCACAAACACAGCCATATATGCGGTCACCCAGACCAAATTCAGAGAGGAGCTGAAGAACGCAATTAAATATCCTTTCAAAATAATTAGTATATGTTTTAAATAGTGCAAAGGGAGAAGATAAGCAGGTGCACACGTTACAACAGTAAAACACACTGTTCACCCATATGTTTATAATAGTATTTGGTATACGGATTATCCTGGAAATCGAAGTTGATAAAAATATGTGTTGTGTCATATAGTGGTTCTGGTAAGTGTTCTCACCTGCACCACTTCAAATCTGTCCTCGTTGTTGTGATCAGAAATGTGATAACTTTTAATTATTGTTTCAATTAAGACATTTTATGTTTGTTAGTTATTTAAGCCTAAAGTGACATGCTGTACTTCAGAGTAGTTTCATAATATTACCAATTGTAACCCTGCTGTTGTAAACCTGCTAAATTAAGCATTGAAAACCTCTACCTATTTTTCCTTCTATTAAATAAACAAGTTATAAAGCATAAAATAACGATGACGTTATTTCCTCTGATTTCGGGATCCGTCTTTTCATTTATAATAATAAAGAAACAGTGTTTGTATGTGTGCCTGCCCGCAAGACCGCAATAACCGATTCACTGATATATTTTTATTAAGGGATCTTCCATTGTTGATGAGCTATATTTAATTTTTTTATGATTAAGCCGCAAACAAATGAGCTTTGCGTGTTATCCTGCAACAAACTAGCGATAGAGAAAATCAAACATTCTTCCAGAAAGATAAATGTATACTAATAAAGACGAAATGGCTTTCTGTATCTCTGTCCGCCAATAAGACAATAACATATTTAAGTTCACGAATGATTTATAGAGCATTGGAACGGTTTAGCTTGTGGAATTATTATGGGGATGTTCGATGGGGGGTGTCTGATCTATGAACTAAACAAGCTCACATCACACATATATGGCAGTATTGCTGAAGTTCTACACAGAGTGTTTATGCATCTAACTGATTTGTGAGACACATTATTGAAATCTACTTTCAATACTGGATCCATTGGTTGCAAGCTTAGCTCCAAAGGGCACAGCTAGTTTTGAATAAACAGATTTAAATACTCTTTTCTCGCAGCAAAGATATTTCAACACAGGGATGAGTTCGCTCATCTCAGGTCAGTCAAACTCACGTCAAATGCATGGCATGGGCATTGTTGGACACTGACATTTTAATAATAATAATAGTCATCCTAGCATTTGATATAGCGCTTATCACATCTTCTTGACGTCCCAAGGTGCTTAATAATAATAATCCTTGCATTGATACAGCGCTTTTCACGTCTTCTAGACGGCCAAAAGCGCTTCACAGAATATACGCTATACAACAACAACTACAACAAGATTCCATTTATAAAGCGCCTTTCACGTCAGGAGGACGTCCCAAGTCGCTGCACAGTTGGGTCATGACCCGAGCAGGGGGGAAGTGGTCAGGGTGAGGGGAGGGAAGGGAGGGAGCAAGGAGGGGGAAATGGTCAGGGTGAGGGGAGGGAAGGGAGGGAGCGAGGAGGGGGAAGAGAGTCGAGAGGGGAGCTGAAGGCACGGTCAAAGAGAAAGGTTTTGAGACCGGCCTTGAAGGAGGAAAGGGAGGAAGCAAGGCGAAGGCACTGCGGGATGGAGTTCCAGAGCCTGGGGGCTGAGAGGCTGAAGGCCCGTCCACCGATGGTAGGGCGGTTGGGGCGGGGGACGTGGAGCAGACCGGAGCCTGAGGAACGGAGGGTACGGGCAGGTAGGTAGGGGGATAGTAGGTTGGAGAGGTAGGAGGGAGGAAGGCCGTGAATGGCCTTGTAGGTGAGGATGAGGATCTTGAAATCAATCCTCTGGGAGATGGGGAGCAGTGGAGGCGAGCGAGGGTGGGAGTGATGTGGTCCCGAAGCCTGGTGCGGGACAGTACACGAGCTGCAGAGTTCTGAATGACCTGCAGCTTGTGGAGGGAGGTGGCGGGAAGGCCGGCGAGGAGAGAGTTCCCATAGTCCAGCCTTGAGGTGACAAAGGCGTGAACCAGGGTTTCAGCAGCGTGAGGGGTGAGGTAATGGCGTAGTCTGGCGATGTTCCGGAGGTGATGGAAGGCGTTGCCAGTTGTGGTGCGGATGTGAGGGAGAAAGGACAGCTCAGGGTCGAACAGAATCCCGAGGTTCCTGACTGGCTTTAAGAGGTGGAGAGTGCAGCCTTGGATGCTGATGGTGTCGGCGCCTGAGGTGCGGAGGCGCTGACGCGAGCCAATCAGGAGGGCCTCGGTGTTTCGCACGTTGAGCTGAAGAAAGTTGTCTCTCGTCAAGGACTCGATGTCGGACAGGCAGGCTGTCAGGACATCGGTGGTCGTGGAGTTGAGAGTAGAGGAGGAAAGGTAGAGTTGGGTGTCATCCGCATACATGTGGAAGTTAACTCCATGTCTGCGGATGATGTCACCAATGGTGAGCATATAGAGGGTGAAGAGGAGGGGACCGAGGACAGAGCCCTGAGGGACTCCACATGAGACAGTACGGGGGTTGGAGGAGAAGCCATTCGTCGAGACAAAGTGAAGACGGTGAGAAAGGTACGACCTAAACCACTCAAGGACAGTGCCTTGAAGTTTGAGGTGGGAGGACAAGCGGTGGAGTAGGATAGCGTGGTCGACCGTATCGAATGCTGCCGATAGGTCGAGGAGGACGAGGAGGCAGAGGGAGCCCTGGTCACAGTTCGTCAGGATATCATTGGTGACTTTGACCAGGGCAGTTTCTGTGCTATGGCAGCACGGAAACCTGACTGAGAGGCGCTTTGCCATCTAAGCCACGGTGCCTTTTACTTATCATTTACAATTATTTTATTTAAATCCAGGTGAATGATCATTTTATTTATTTGTCAGTGATGCTCATCCTCACCTTCTGTCTTCAAGGACCAAGTTGGAGCAGTTTATTGGCTGCCGATTTGAGACTGGGAGTCGGGGTCAGATTGGATTTGTCGATTAATCTTTCCACGGTCGCTAATGGAAGAAACGGTTTGACTTACTAACAAAGAAGGAAAGTCTCAATGTGTTTGTTATTTTACGATTGCCTTACATTTTGTCACGTGATAATCAAATTATATCAGAGGTCCTCACCATACGTCTGGAACATTTCAAGTGAAGTTCTACTAAAACAATCATAGTGGCCAGCACGGGCATCGAACTCACGATCTTGGCATTATTAGAATCAGACTGACCAACTGAGTTAACCGGCCTCAGTTACCAGTCACATGATTTATATTGATAAAAGCTGTGCAACAACAACTTATGTTGATAAAGCATCGTTAACCTGCAGCAGAACCTTAGAACCATAGTCCTTGGGATAGCATGGCTCCAAGGTGCGGGAAAAGGGGCTGAGTTCAACTGTCCGGCTGCTAACTGTCCCTTAGTTATTCGGCACAAGTGTCAGTTCTGTTAATTGCCCAGAAACATGAGGTCACCGATTTATAACAGACCAGGTCTCACTATAACTGCGTGGTCTATGTATAAGAGGCCTGATCTCTGTATAACTTTCCTTTTTCTACTTATAACAGTCATGTACTCTGCATACAAACGTAGTCTTTGTGTAGCAGACCAGGTCTCTGTATAACAGACTGATCTTGTATGACACAACTTGTCTCTGTCTTACACCCTGGTCACTGTATGAAAGAGCTTGTCTATGTATGAAAGGCTTGACTCATGTGCTAGCGTTCTGGTCTCTGTACAATAGGCCTTATCTCTGCAAAATAACTAGTCTGTGTTTACTGGTCTGGTCTACGTATAACTGAGCTGGTCTCTCTATAAGAGACCTCTGCTCCGTATAATGGGGCTGATACCTGTATAAAAGCCTGGTTTGTGTATATCAGCCTGGTTTCTGTATAACAGTCTGGTCTATGTATAACAGGTCATGTCACTGTATAAAACAGCTGTTCTCTCCGTAACAGGACCGGTCTTTGTATAATAGGTCAGATCTATGTAAAACTGGCCAGGTCTCTGTATAACAGACTGGCTTCTGTGTGTCTGGTTTGTATAATAGGCCTTGTCTATGTATCAAAGGCTTGGCCTCTCTGCATATGGCCTGGTCTCTATATATATTTATGACCTGGTCTATTTATAACTGGCCTGTTCTACGGATCACAAGCTTTCTCGGTCTAAAAGCCTGGTCTCTGTATAACATAGCTGGTCTCTGTATAACAGACTGATCACTGTATAACAGGCCTCGTCTCTGTGTAGCACCCTGGTCTATGTATGAAAGAGCTTGTCCATGTATAAAAGGCTTCACTCATAGGTTACCAGCCTGGTCTCTGTATAACAGGCCTGGACTCTCTAAGACAGGCCACTTTTCCGTATAGTGAGCCTGATATCTGTATAACACCTGTACTCTGCACAACTACCCTGGTCCCTGTATTGCAAACTGGTTTCTGTACGACAAGCCTGGTCTATATATAACAAGCATGGCCTTCTTCGTCTGCATCAGGTCTGCTTTCTGTGTAACAGCCTGGACCATATATAAAAGGCCTAGACTATGTATCACTGGCCAGGTCTTTGATTAAGAGACCTGGTTGTGTATAACAGGCCTAGTCTATGATTAACAGAACTGGTCTAGTATAGCAGGCCTGGACCCTGTATAACAACTTGGATTCTGTATAACAGGGGAGGTCTCTCTATAAAAGGCCTTGAGAATATATAAATGGCATGGTCTCTGTATCAGAGACCTGGACTTTGTACAAGAGCACTGGTCTTCTTATAATAGCCTGGAATCTATATAACCAGCCTGAAATACGTATAATAAACCTGGCTCCTCTACAGCAGCCACATCTCTGTAAAACAGGTCTTGTCAATGTATAAGAGGCCAGGTCCCTGAATATCAGCACTGGTATGAGTGTAACAGGACTCGAATATGGAAAACAGCTCTGCTCTCTGAATAACAGGCCTGGTCTCTGTATAGCAACTGATCTGTGTGTGACTGGCCAGGTTTCTGAACAACAGGCCTTGACAATGTATAAATGTCCTGGTCTCTGCACAAGAGGCCTGGCCTTTGTACAAGAGCACTGATCTCCTTATAACAACTGGGAACCTATAGATACGGCCTGGTCTATTGATAGCATAGATCTGGTTTCTGAACAGCAGGCATGGATGCTGTGTAACATATCGCTCTCTGTCAAACTGGCCCGGTCTCTGTAAAACAGGAATGGTGTCTGTATAACAGGACACTCGGAGGAGAGGGTAGAGCAATTGGGTAAGAAAAAAAGATCCAAGTTATCAATAGACCTGGCCGGTTATATAGGCTTCAGGCTGTTATAAGGAGGCCAGTGCTCTTGTGCAAAGGCTAGGCCTCTCATGCAGAGACCAGGACTGTTATACATAGTCCAGGCCTGTTGCTAAGAAACCAGGCCAGTTGTGTGATGTTATGTTAAAAGAATAAACCGAGAGGAGGTACTAAAACGGTTGACGGTGCTCAGGGAAGATACGTGAGGGAGAGAGAGAGAGAGGAACGTGGAGGCCGCATGTCAATCACAGTCTCTCTCTCTGTGTGACTTCACAAACACAGCCAGCGACACAGACCCGGAAACTACAGGTCCCGGCATGCGTCACGGCTCAGTGACCTCTGGTGACGGTTACCGGGCACGCTGTGCATCCTGGGAGCTGTAGTCGGAGAGTGAGAGAGATACATGACAGGAGGGGCATCTCCTGACTGTCTGATACTGACCTGCAGTGTTTGTGCTCGGGTCAGATGAGGATGGATTAAGGAGCAGCTCACACCCACAGTCACACAGACGCTCTCTGAGAGAGTGTATGTGTAAGGCAGTATGTGTGAGAGTATGTGAGAGAGTGTGTGAGAGAGTGTTCATCAGAGATAGTGTGTGTGTGTGAGAGAGAATTTCCGTGAGAGACCGTGTGTGAGAGAAACTGTGTATGAGAGAGTGTGTGAGAAAGTTTATGAGAGCGATTGATGGAAAGAGAATGTGTGTTTTTGAGAGAGACAGTGTGCTTGAGAGCGATTGTGTGAGAGGATGTTTTAAAGAGAGTGTGTGACAGAGGGAGCATATGATAGAGATTGTGAGACAGAGAGCGTGAGCATCGCGCAATTGTGTGTGTGTGTCTGTGCGTGTGAGACAGAGAGAGTTGGGAGAGCGTTAAAGCTTAAATAGGTTTATATATTTGAGATTAATATAGAATTCTGAATATTTTTATTGCATTTACAATGCTGAGGATCTGCGGATTCTACAACTTAATTCATATGTTTTTTTTACACATTTTTCGGTTGATATCAAAATACACAGTCGGAGCAAAAGCATATTTATATAATTGATATTAATGCAGATATAGGAATATTTTTCCTGTAACAAATCAAACCCCAGGGATGTGGGGCAAGCGATGAATCTGCGTTTGATTCCCGGCAGGGCGAAATGTTGGGCACGTTTCCGTGTTCCACACACGCGCCTCTTTTTACCATCAGTAAGTAGGAATAAGCCTGTTAGTCGATTGCCGGATTACTTCTAAAGTAAAATAATAGTAATAGTTTCATTTAATACACTGCTTTAAATGGCTTCTAAGTGTCTTAAAACGCATCACAGAATATACTGCAAAGTGAATTGTCTGTATCGTTGTGGGTGAAACTGGGCAGCCGATTGAGCAAAGCAGTGTCCCACAATCAATCGTGGATTGAAGTGACCAATTTACCATTACTTTTTTTNCTTGAAGAATTATTATGAATCATATGGAGTAAGGAAACCTCCCCAACATTTCGCATGCCCGAAATCAAACCTAGTTCTCCCGCTTGCCCCAGATCCCTGGGATTTAAATTGCAAGAGAGCAAATATTCCTAATTCTGCATTAATCTCACTTACACAAATATATAAAATTGCTTTGACTTTGTATTTTGATACTAACTCAAAAATGTTCGCAAACCATTATTACGGGTGTAATAATTCCTTTCAAAAAATAATGATAACAGTTCTGTCACGAATTCCATCACTCTTCGCAATTGGCTGCTATGTTTTGCCCACAAAAGGTACACTCACTTTTCTCACTAGATTTTGTTCTCAATTAACTGAAAAATAGATTTGCTGACATTTGATTTTATCTGCCATGCAGCTTATGACGCGGTTTGTGTGGGACTGAGGAGGAAATGGTGAAGCTTTATGTGCATAGAAAAATCTGAGTTTTACTGGTGGGTTGAAAAACAAATCTATTTGTATTCTCTGTATTCACTGACAAAATATATAGACACACACTCTGTCTCTCGCTATCCCTCTAAAATTCATGTACTCTCTCTTTCAAACAGTATATTATGTGAAGCGCTTTGAGAAGCCTTGATGAAGCGATAAAAAGCTATAAGAAATGAACGATTACTATTATTATTATTATCGTCAACATTACTCTCTACTCCGAGCCCTTCCAGGAGGTGAAAGATAATGTCAAGCTCCTCGAGACAGTATCACAATAGCCACTAAAGTGAAAGAGGGAGAGAAATGATCAGTCATAATGATCATTTGTATAGTTTACTTGTTTTACTTTCCACATCCCTTCGTGTTCATCACTGTTCAACGTGGCCTCTCCCGCACCAAACCCAGTGACCCATCTCCCCTATTCTCACCCGACTCCAATGGCTCTCTATCCTTCAGAAGATCCATTTCAAATCCTGGTCCACGCCTGCAAAGCCCTCAATGGCTTCGCCCCACACTACCTCTGTGACCTCCTAATCCCCAACCAATCCGCCTGTTCCATCCGGCCTGCTCCACGTCCCCCGACCCACCCGTCCCTCCATTGGCGTGAGAGGCTTCATCCACTCTGTCCCCAACATCTAGAAATCCAT
>NW_024706162.1:5925-13790 GCF_018977255.1 Callorhinchus milii | reverse complement strand
TTAAAGTTGCGAATTTTGATGTGACGTCACATTTCTCAACCCCCCCACCCCCCTCGTCACACATCGTCACCCCCCCCCCCAGGTGCGTGACGTCATTTATGGACGGCCCCTATATTATACGTATGCGAGTCCATATTATTATAAATCATATCTTCTTGGTTCTTTCGGTGAAGTCACGTATAAGGGAAATAATCAAATAATAAAAATAAAACATAATAAAATATTTCTCACGACGTTTCGGTCACAACACAAGCAGCCGTCTATGTTATATTTTTATTATTTTATTATTTCCCTTCTACGTGACTTTACCGAAAGAACCAAGAAGATGAATCCCTGCAGTCACGAAAGCTTTAAATCGAAAAATAAATCATATCCTTATATTTCATGCCATTATAAATCTCAACGTTCATCCTTCAAAGTCCCATCACAAGGGAGAAACACCGACAAAAATATATTTGTTTTAATCTTGATTTTAAGCTTTCGTGACTGCAGGAATCCATACTCTTTGGTTATTTCGGTAAGTCACGTAGGTATAAAAATAAAATAAATCACGACGTTTCGGGCGCAACACAAGCGTCCAGGTGGGAAAGCGTGGTCTGCTGCTGATGCAAACCACTCTACGCCATATGGACCTGCACACTCAATTCCCTGTACAAGAATACATGTAAAACGTATGGGTTGACAGGTATGGATACGTACACATAAAAATGTACCCCTCTGCCCCCGTGATGTCTGCGTGCCGAGTGAGTATTTGTGACGGCTGTGGCACTTAAGAGTGATGCCCACAAAGTTGTAACACCTCGATTTAAAGCTTTCGTGACTGCAGGGATTCATCTTCTTGGTTCTTTCGGTAAAGTCACGTAGAATGGAAATAATAAAATAATAAACATCATAAAATACAATTCTCACGACGTTACGACCACAACGCAAGCAGCCGTCCTCAGGTGAAGAACAGGTCTGTCCTAAAGGAGTTTGAAACATGTTTTATTTTTATTCTTTTATTATTTCCCTTCACCGTGACTTTACCGAAAGAACCACAAATTTGTAACACCTCGTCCAGGCAGCACTCTTGTGTGCAACTGATGTCGGCAATGTGGCTGCAGAGGCACTGTATCGTGATATAATGAATCCGCGACAGATTGTAAATTATGTTAATGCAGAGAGAATTCATTAACATTCCTGCGGAGGGAGCTGGTAGGAACGTTGGGTTGCTCGGTCAATGGCCAGGGTCAACGGCGGCGTGGTGTATTTGTGGTGCCACAACGACGGGGCCGCTCTGCCGAGCCAGGGAGCCGCCCGGCTTCCACCACCGCACTGCCCCCCATCACCCCCCCCCACATAAGCACGCACCCGCACCCACGTAGGGCCTCGTGGTCGGGTCACCTACCCTGAGTTTTCACCCGAGGGCCCCCTCGGGGGATACCCCACGGTTTCTCAGGGCCAGGGAATTGGACAGGACCCTTCCCAGGCTAAGTAACACTGCGGCGCCGTGGGCGGATTTGAGATCGCACGACCACGGCGAGCTCAGAGAGCCCCGCAGTTAGAAACGCATACAAACACAAACACGGGCCAGCAAGGCGGATAGCTGGGATCAGGACCCGGGGCTACTGATTGGTCAAAAGGTCAAAGGCCGGCGGGATCGCAAAAGGGCGGGAAATCCTAGGCTCAGGATTGGTCGAGAGACCAAGGCGGTCGGACGGGGGCGCCTAGCCTTTGATGTGGATAGTTTAAAAGAAAACGCAGGGGCAGTAGGGAACTCTCTTCTTCTGGAGTAGTGACACGGGGTCAACGACGAGGGAGTCATCGGGCGAGCCGCTAGATCGTCTGCAGGACGACCTGAGCGCCGCAAGGTCACCTAGGACTACAGACGGTATCGTATTACGCGCCTTACAACACCTCAGAGCGGAGAGTAGGATCCGTAGGAGAGGGTTAGTTCGGGGTAAGGACGAGTAGGAAAGCGGTTTAACAGAGAGCGCAGCATAGAATAGGGCTGCACGCCACTAGAGAGTGGGTTAGAAGCGCCTTGCTGGCCCGTACACACACACGGGTGGCTCGGTGGGTTAACAAGGGCTAATAAAATCTCGAGCGTAGTAACAAAACCGTGTTGTTGGGTGTTTTTGAACGTGGTATTAGCGTGCACTGCATTCGCGGGTGTGTGGTCGTTGTATGCGTAAAGGCCGTGGTCTCTGTACGATTGTGCGGGTACGGAGGTGTGTGTGTTAACGCCCGGGGAGAGCACTTTTGTGTGTTGGCGTGCCTACGCAGCCGTGTGAGAGGAGAGTCGTCCTTGCACGATACTTGTGTTGACGTGCACGCGCGAGTGCGGGAGGGGACGAGTCGTCGTGTCGGCGTGCACCCCGCTCGCGTGTGCGAAACCGCGGTGCGCAGTGAAGCTGTTAGCTTTGTGCGAGCTTGCGTGTGCTCGAGCGCGTAATCGGCTGCGCATTGTTGTACGGTTTGTCTCGCGCGCACGGCGGCGGCAACTTGAGTCGTTGTGTCGGCGTGTGCCCCACTTGCGTGTGCTCGTTACTTGCGTAAGCTCTCGGCGTGCGTAATCGGCGTACCCCAGGTGCGCGATCGTAACGTGAGCGGCCAGCGTGGCGCAGAGCGGCGCAAGAGTGGGTATCGCGTGTGGAGCTGTATGTGTGTGCGCACACGTTCACGACGTGTGTAATACAGGTGCGCGATCCTAACGTGAGTGGTCAGTGTTGAGTGAGTGCCGCGCAGAGCTGTGTGTGGGAGTGCGCATACGTTCGTTACGTGTCGGATACCGATGCGCATTGGTAACGTGCCGCACAGGGCTATACTGCGAGCACGGCGTTTGATTGATGATGATGTGCGCACGTATGCTCGCAGCGTGGGAGCGCGGCGCGAGGCTGTAATAGTAGGGGTGTCGCGGTCGAATGCCGGCGAAACCGTAGCGGGTAATAGGGAGGTGGGGTAACGAAAACGGAATAGGGGATGCAGGCGGAGGGACCCCGGGGGCCGACGGCCCCCACATGCACCTTGAGGCCACGTGAAGTGTCGAACGCCCGCTGGCAGGAGGTCACGGGGCAGACCCAGGTGCCACGGGTCGACTGACCGAGATGACCGAGATGACTGGCTGATGCACCACCTGTGCCCCTACTGTACCAACTTGCTGTGCTTTAGCCACCCGGCGCTCCGCTCGTTGTTGTGAGCGTCGCTCCTCCGCCCTCCGTTGTTGTCGGAGGGCGACTGCCTCCAACTGCCCAGTAGCGTCCTTCACGAGCCTCCTCCACTGAGGCCGATCTTGACACCGCTGGTACCAGTCATCGGCAAGTCCACTCAGCTCCACGTCCTCCTGTACCACATCACTCCATCTCTTCTCTAGCCCGTGCTGCGCCCGTTTAGCCCCCTCGATCCGGCCGAACAAAAGCTGTTTAGGCATGCGGTGGCTGGGCATGCGGGCTACATGACCCAGCCAACGCAGCCTTGCCTGCCGGAGGAGCTCACTGATGAGACTTTGCCCAGATCTTTCAAGGACTTGTGAGCTCCTCACACAATCCAGCCTGGTTAAACCCAGGATGCATCGTAGGCAGGCCAGCCTAAATGTTTCCAACCGGCGAAGATGCTCCATTAGGGGGGTCCACGTTTCGCAAGCGTAGAGAAGGGAGGGAATGACCGTGGCCAAGAAGACCTGAAGCTTCATACGGAGCGACAGACCAGGTAGCTTCCACACAGCGTTACGCAACCGATGAAAGATATTGCCGCTCGACTGATTCGGAGTGAGACCTCTGCTGATAAACTGGAGCCGGTCATAAGCACACTGCCCAGGTATGGGAAACTCTCCACTCTCTCCACAACTGCCCCATCACCGATTGGGAGTTGTGGGGGTGGAGTGTCCGATGGTACAAAATACCCAGGCAGGTGCTTAGTTTTGGTGGGGCTGATGGTAAGGCCCCACCTCTTAGTGGCACGCTCCAGTCTCAGCAGCAGCGTCTCCAACTCCTCTTCTGAATGAGCAGCTATTACCAAATCATCGCATACATAACGTGGTTGACCAATAGGGAGCCATCCCTTGATCGCACCCGGGCGTCGATCAGCCTCCCATTATATCTGTACCAAATGGAAATTCCCCGGTACAGCTATTGCAGGCTTCACGAACTACGCGTCAAATAGATGTTAAATAATGTGGGAGCCAGAGGACATCCCTGTCGCACCCCAAGGTGTACAGGGAAAGGCTCCGACTCCCGGCCACGTAGTTTTACCCGGGCCCGCTCACCATCATGAAGGTCCTTAATGATCGTGAGCAGAGGGTCAGGGACTCCGAAAGCACGAAGAACAACCCAGAGCCCAGTCCTACTGATGGTATCATAGGCCTTGACCAGGTCAATAAAGCAGAGATGTAGGTCGTTTTGGAATTCCCTACATCTCTGCTGTAGCAGACGGACAGAAAAATATGGCATCTGTGCAGGACCGCCCTTTCCTGAAACCGCATTGGGGCTCCGTAAGCCTCTCCTCAGCATGCCTAGCAAAGCAATGTGAACACACACACACACACTTGAACACACACACTTGAACACACACACTTGAACACACACACGTACACACACGTGAACACACACACTCACGTACACACACTCACACACACGTGAACACACATGTACACACACACGTGAACCCACACACACGTACACACGCGTGAACACACACACACGTGAACACACACACACACACGTAAACACACACACACGTACACTCACACGTACACACTCACACGTGAACACACACGTACACACACGTGAACACACACACTTGAACACACACTCACGTACACACACACGTGAACACACACACACACGTACACACACGTGAACACACACATTTGAATACACACACTCACGTACACACTCGTGAACACACGCGTACACACGTACCGTACACACGTGAACACTCACATGTACACACGCTCACATACACTCACACACACGTACAAACACTGACGTACACTCACACACGTACACACACACGTACACACACGTGAACACACGCACATGTACACACACTCACACGTGAAACACACACACGTACACGCACGTGAACACACACCCACACGTGAACAAACACGTACACACACTCACGTACACACACACACGTACACACACGTGAACACTCACGTGAACACACACGTACACGCACGTGAAACACACACACACGTGAACACACATGTACACACACGTACACACACGTGAACACACACGTACACACATGTGAACACAAACGTACACACACACACGTGAACATACACACGTACACACACTCACGTACACTCACACGTGAACACACACACACACGTACACACACGTGAACACACACGTGTACACACACTCACGTGAACACACACACGTGAGCACACACACACACGTGAACACACACACTCACGTACACACACGTACACACACGTACACACGTGCACACACACTAGTTCCCCAGTTCACGAGTGCTTCTCCACATGGTCAAGACACGATCCTTCAAGCGTCACTCACAGTGACCACCTAAAACACTAAAGCTGAAACACAATCAACGACTTCAAATACCTTCAAACTATTTCCAAGTTTTCGCTCATAGCCGCACCCAAGTCTATTGTACTTGGAGTCTGCGTCTCTCTCATCATCACGGTGGCTATGAGATGTTAACTACCTCGCCTGGTATACAGGAAGTTGTGGGTTCGATCCCGACCCTGACGATGCCTGCTGCTGTATATTTGGAGTCTGCGTCTCTCTCATCATCATCATCACGGTGGCTATGAGATGTTAACTACCTCGCCTGGTCTACAGGAGGTTGTGAGTTCGATCCCGACCCTGACGATGCCTGCTGCTGTATATTTGGAGTCTGCGTCTCTCTCATCATCATCATCACGGTGGCTATGAGATGTCGACTACCTCGCCTGGTCTACAGGAGGTGGTGGGTTCGATCCCGACCCTGACGATGCCTGCTGCTGCTGCTGTGTATATACAGAAGTTGGCGGTGTCTCTCTCTCCTCTCTCTCTCGCCACGTGCTCCGTCACCATCACGATGGGCGTCACGGCCACGCGCCGCGGTCCTCACGAGTTGAAGCGACGGGAGAGAGGGGAGAGAGAAAGACGCGGAGCTGGCAAAGAGCGATGCTTGAGCTCCCCCCCCCCGTCTCGTCACCTTCGTGAGCGGCCCCCACCGCTAAGACGGCGGCGGTGGCGGCGATGCAGACGGCGAGGAGGGACCCCAGATGCCTGCCGCTGCTGCCGCTGCTGCCGCTGTGCAGGAGCGCGGAGACGACTCCCATGGAGGTCATGGTGCTGGTGGTGGTGTATCGTGGCGGCGGGGGAATCGGTTCGATTCGCCGACACTCTTTTCCCGCGAGAGAGACGAGGCGGTGAGAGAGAAGGCGGTGAGAGAGAGAGTGGAGTGGCGTGTGGAAGGGTGAGTGGAGTGTTTCGGAGCGAGTGGAGTGTTGTGTAAGAACATGGATGCTACACCAACTGCTATTGCTGCTGCTGCAGTCTAACCCCAGCCAGAGAGAAGGACCCCAATGAATGATTAACCCAGCCAGAGAAAAGGACCCCAATGAATGATTAACCCAGCATCAGTTTTGTCTATCACATCAGGTTTTTGAGATATAAAATATTGCATTTTCAATACAAACTGCGGAAGAAAAATATTAAATAAATGTGGATATCTACATAAAATGATATTGTAAACACACTATCCTAAACATACAGCACCATATTTTAACACTAAAGCAGTCACTGACTCGCAACAACTTGCAATCATAAGTGACAGAGTTAATGTCTGGTAAAATCAATGAAAATGGGGTATGCCGATAGCATAAAAATGAGATGTGATAGAGCAAATCTGAGATCAGATTTGGAATCAGCACCCTGAAATCAGTCTAAAACTACACACACCACACACAGACAAAGCTACCCCAGGTAGCTTCTAACAGGGCTGTAGGGGCAAATGCTGTTAGTAGCAAGTAACAGCAGCAGTGTCTATGTACTACACACACCAGCACAGACAAAGCTACCCCAGGTAGCCTCTAGCAGCGCTGTAGGGGCAAGTGCTGTTAGCAGCAAGTAGCAGCAGTGTCTATGTACTACACACACCACGCACAGACAAAGCTACCCCAGGTAGCCTCTAGCAGGGCTGTAGGGGCAAGTGCTGTTAGTAGCGAGTAGCAGCAGCAGTGTCTATGTACTACACACACCACGCACAGACAAAGCTACCCCAGGTAGCCTCTAGCAGCGCTGTAGGGGCAAGTGCTGTTAGTAGCAAGTAGCAGCACCTATGAAGGCCGGCACAGCACACGAGGGGGTGGGTGGCCAGCACCACGCCCGACCGCCTTGGTCTCTCCCCCAGTGTAGCGATGTTTACTCCACACCGCGCTACACCAGGTACTCATTTTGAGGCTGAGTCGACCTAGGGGAGGCCCAGGACCGGTTCAGATCATCGTCACCGGTGTTGGCCGTGAGCGGGAATCGAACCCGTGTCGCCGGGTTCGTAGCGCGGCGTAGCGCTAACCGCTGCACCGCCGCTCCCCCCAGCTGTACACAGACACACGCACAGTCTGCACAGACTGCCGGGGGAGGAGAGACAACTCACGGGGCAGCAGCAGCAGCACGGGGCAGCAGCTGACGGGTTGGGTGGTGCTGGGGGTGGAGGCGCGGCCACCCGGCCCGTCACTAGAGCCTCTCTCTCGTTGGTAAGGAGCAACACCAACATCAACATCCACGATGCCGCGATGTCCCCAAACTACAAGTAATGAGCGGTTCTTCGTCTACTCCCATATAGGCGCTGGCTGCACTTGAATGAACAGTACTCGAGGCCGCGAGGTGTGTTTTTGATGCCTGCGGAACAATCTATCTGCA
>NW_024706162.1:0-5895 GCF_018977255.1 Callorhinchus milii | reverse complement strand
AGTGGTAACCACCCTTCCTTAGCAGTGGTAACCACCCTTCTTTAGCAGTGGTAACCACCCTTCTTTAGCAGTGGTAACCACCCTTCCTTAGCAGTGGTAACCACCCTTCTTTAGCAGTGGTAACCACCCTTCCTTAGCAGTGGTAACCACCCTTCTTTAGCAGTGGTAACCACCCTTCCTTAGCAGTGGTAACCACCCTTCTTTAGCAGTGATAACCACCCTTCCTTAGCAGTGGTAACCACCCTTCTTTAGCAGTGGTAACCACCCTTCTTTAGCAGTGATAACCACCCTTCCTTAGCAGTGGTAACCACCCTTCCTTAGCAGTGGTAACCACCCTTCTTTAGCAGTGATAACCACCCTTCCTTAGCAGTGGTAACCACACCCACCCAGGTTACCTGCACTGACCACTCACCTGATTCACCACCTGTACACACACACACGTACACACACACACGTACACACACACACACGTACACACACACGCGTACACACACATACACACGTACACACATACACGTACACACATACACACACGTACACACACACGACACACACACACACGTACACACACACGTACACACGTACACAACAACAACAACAACCGCCATTCGCCACTAAGTGGCGGTGACGTCACCACGATGCTTGTGCCAGGCCAAGTGCACCTTGAGGCCACGTGAAGTGTCGAACGCCCGCTGGCAGGAGGTCACGGGGCAGACCCAGGTGCCACGGGTCGACTGACCGAGATGACCGAGATGACTGGCTGATGCACCACCTGTGCCCCCTACTGTGCCAACTTGCTGTGCTTTAGCCACCCGGCGCTCCGCTCGTTGTTGTGAGCGTCGCTCCTCCGCCCTCCGTTGTTGTTGGAGGGCGACTGCCTCCAACTGCCCAGTAGCGTCCTTCACGAGCCTCCTCCACTGAGGCCGATCTTGACACCGCTGGTACCAGTCATCGGCAAGTCCACTCAGCTCCACGTCCTCCTGTACCACATCACTCCATCTCTTCTCAGCCCGTGCCGCGCCCGTTAGCCCCCTCGATCCGGCCGAACAAAAGCTGTTTAGGCATGCGGTGGCTGGGCATGCGGGCTACATGACCCAGCCAACGCAGCCTTGCCTGCCGGAGGAGCTCACTGATGGGACTTTGCCC
The DNA here is from genome assembly GCF_018977255.1 of Callorhinchus milii. NCBI lineage: Eukaryota > Metazoa > Chordata > Chondrichthyes > Chimaeriformes > Callorhinchidae > Callorhinchus > Callorhinchus milii. The sequence continues at coordinate 4,749 of NW_024706162.1, read as the reverse complement.
AGATCTTTCAAGGATTTGTGAGCTCCTCACACAATCCAGCCTGGTTAAACCCAGGATGGATCGTAGGCAGGCCAGCCTAAATGTTTCCAACCGGCGAAGATGCTCCACCAGGGGGTCCACGTCTCGCAAGCGTAGAGAAGGGAGGGAATGACCGTGGCCGAGAAGACCTGAAGCTTCGTGCGGAGCGACAGACCAGGTAGCTTCCACACAGCGTTACGCAACCGATGAAAAGATATGCCGCTCGACTGATTCGGAGTGAGACCTCTGCTGATAGACTGGAGCCGGTCATAAGCACACTGCCCAGGTATGGGAAACTCTCCACTCTCTCCACAACTGCCCCATCACCAATTGGGAGTTGTGGGGGTGGAGTGTCCGATGGTACAAAATACCCAGGCAGGTGCTTGGTTTTGGTGGGGCTGATGGTAAGGCCCCACCTACACACGTACACACACGCACATACACACGTACACACACACGCACACACACACACAATTAATTAAGTGGTGCAAATCAAACTGTGGCCCTTATCCGCTCTACCAATTCCACTCTGACCGGGGCATTGCTCGCTTATCCGAGCTACCAATTCTCCCCTCCATTCAAAAATTTTGTTTAATGTGTTACAACTTTTAAAACCTCCTTTTATAAACGATTATGACACCGCTATAACATTTGTCCACGGGCAATCAATCACCACACCATCACCACCATCACCACCATCACCACCACCATCATCATCACCACCACCAACATCACCATCATCATCACCACCATCATCACCGACACCACCACCACCATCACCGCCACCAGCATCATCACCACCACCACCATCACCGCCACCACCACCATCACCGCCACCACCATCATCACCGCCACCATCACCGCCACCATCATCACCACCACCACCATCATCACCATCATCACCATCATCACCACCACCATCACCACCATCACCATCACCTGCACCACCACCTGCACCATCACCACCACCATCACGACCATCACCACCACAATCACCACCATCATCACCATCATCATCAATAGCATCACCACCATCGCTACCACCATCACCACCATCACCACCATCACCACCATCACCACCATCACCACCATCACCACCATCATCATCACCATCATCACCATCATCATCACCATCACCACCATCACCATCACCACCATCACTACCACCACCATCACCACAATCACCACCACCATCATCACCACCATCATCACCACCATCACCACCACCACCACCATCAGTGAGTCTATGGCTCTCTCTCTGTGTGAGTGAGTCTATGGGTCTCTGTGTGTGAGTGAGTGAGTCTATGGCTCTCTGTGTGAGTGAGTCTATGGGTCTGTGTGTGTGAGTGAGTCTATGGTCTGTGTGTGTGAGTGAGTCTATGGCTCTCTGTGTGTGTGAGTCTATGGGTCTGTGTGAGTGAGTCTATGGGTCTGTGTGTGTGATGAGTCTATGGCTCGCTCTGTGTGTGTGAGTGAGTCTATGGGTCTCTGTGTCATGAGTCTATGGCTCTCTGTGTGTGAGTGATGAGTCCATGGCCCTCTCTGTGTGATGATAAGTCTATGGTTCTCTCTCTGTGTGTGTGAGTGAGTCTATGGGTCTCTGTGTGTGAGTGAGTCTATGGGTCTGTGTGTGTGATGAGTCTATGGCTCGCTCTGTGTGTGTGAGTGATTCTATGGGTCTCAGAGTCTGAATGACTCTGAATGTGGGGGGTGGGAGGTTGAAACTTATGGAAACATTTGTAATAGATTGACGGTGATCATTGCCACGAGTGTGTAAGAGAAGTGAACGCATCGCCTGTGGAGAACGCGGGGATCGAACCCGCAACCTTCCGCATGGGAAGCGAGGGCGCTACCCACTGCGCTACTCGCCCAGGGCGTGAAGGTATCAAGCTCTGGGCTCCTACACGGTGACGTTCAGCCTAATCCATGAATGAGTTCTAGATTTGAAGCTTTCAAGTTCAAGTTCATGTATTAGGTGTAGTCCTGTGAGCCATTCGGCTCTTGAATCGGGTGCAACCGCAACAAACAAAAAACAAAAACACGAACAAAAACATCTTAAAGTGAATATGTGACTAAGAGCAAACAGAAAGTCCAAGAAAAGACAGCAAAATATTGCAGAAAAAATCACCGCTACACACCAACGCTGTGTGCAAATATCCCAGTGGGATGCAAGTCAAACAACAACAACAACAATAAGACAACTTAGATTAAGGCCATCAGTCTAACTCTGTACTACAACAAACAAACATGGCTAAACCAATACACTTTTCGAAATCACCAAAATAAAGCCATGAAAGCAAAATTTCGATCAACAATGCTTCTTTAATAAACAGCAAATCCCAATCAAGCGGCCAGTGCCTTGCCCAATGGACTCACCAAATGTGTAACGTTTTCTATTTGAATAAATGTAAATAAGTATAACCCGTAAAAACAAAGTTTTTCACTCTAAATCCTTCATATGCGTGGCGGCTAGAGTCCTCTCGTCCTCTGGCTTGAGATGGCTGCCACCTATGGGTCAGATGATTGCCTGCCACCATTAAGCAATTGGTAATTAAATTTTAATTTGTTTTCCCTATACAGTGTAAAATTTTGGACATTATTTTTCACGAACATTAATTGTCACGCACAACGAGTCTGTGTGCAAAATGTCAGCTCGATTGGATCACGGGAAGTGGGTTAAAAAACGACCGAAAGATTTGCACGGTCGTAAGCAAGTAAGCAAGCACGCAAGCACGCAAGCATGCGAACTTAATATAAAGGATTTAATAAGTATAACCCGTAAAAACAAAGTTTTTCACTATAAATCCTTTATATGCGTGGCAGCGAACTTAATATAAAGGATTTAAAAATATATTCGCCTGTGGAGGACGCGGGGATCGAACCCCGCGACCTCTCGCATGGGAAGCGAGACTGCGCCACTCGCCCAGCGCGTGAAGGTGTCACGCTCTGGGCTCCTACACGGTGACGTTCAGCCACATCCATGATGAGTTCCAGATGTGAAGCTTTCGTGACTGCAATGATTCATACTCTTAGTTTTTTTTCGGTCAAGTCGCTTATTAAATTGTAGATTTGAAGCTTTCGTGACTGCAATGATTCATACTCTTAGGCTTTTTCGGTAAAGTCGCTTATTAAATTGTAGATTTGAAGCTTTCGTGACTGCAATGATTCATACTCTTAGGCTTTTTTCGATCAAGTCGCTTATTAAATTGTAGATTTGAAGCTTTCGTGACTGCAATGATTCATACTCTTAAGCTTTTTTCGGAAAAAGTCGCTTATTAAATTGTAGATTTGAAGCTTTCGTGACTGCAATGATTCATACTCTTAGGCTTTTTTCGATCAAGTCGCTTATTAAATTGTAGATTTGAAGCTTTCGTGACTGCAATGATTCATACTCTTAGGCTTTTTTCGGTAAAGTCATTTATTAAAGCAAAAAACCCACGACGTTTAGATCGCAAAACATTAACATAATTTATTAATGACGTCCGTTAGAGTAGCCACTCGTTGTGGGAGGGGCTGTTGCTGGTACCCCCGGGGAGTGACGTCATGTCACTGCTGCCGCGTGACGTCACAGGCTGCAGCTTCGCGCGTGCAGTGAAATCCGAGGTGAGAAATTCTCATCGTTGTGGTGGTTGTTGTTGTGGTTGTTGTTGTTGTGGTTGTTGTTGTGGTTGTTGTTGTTTACCAAGCTAGAGCCTCGCTCTCTCTCTCGTAGGGATGCCACTAGAGCAGCAGCAGCAGCTTGTGAATCGATGTCCAAGTTGGAACTTTTACAACGCGGGGCCTAGACACGCGGGGCCTTGCCTCCTGCCCTCGCCTGGTCGCGTTTGCTTTAATTCCCTCCCTTAAGTTTAATTTGTCTTCACGCGGCTCGCTACTTTGTCACTTTGGTTTATTGTAGATATTAACGCAGTTTTTCTTTTCGTTTTTTTACCAGCCAAAGCCCGCCTGAGCTGCTGTACCTCTCTTGTTTACAGAAGCTACCTGCCCACAACAACAACAAGGTGGGTGGGTGGGGTTTTGTCAACGCGTGTCTCGGTGTTTTGACTTAAAACTTTCGTAACTGCAGCATTCATATTCTTGGTTCTTTCGGTGAAGTCACGGAGATAAAAAAAATAGCAGATAATAATGTTAAATGAAATAAAAAAAATTGCAAATAAAGAATAACCCACGACGTTTCGATCGCCACACAAGTGGTCATTATTTAATTTAATTTCATGATCTGTTAATTGTATTTGCTATCTACGTGACTTTACCGAACGAACCAAGACTACGTGTGTCAATGTCTGTCTGTTAAAGACGCTGATGTTGAATGTGGAGGGGAAAACCGGAGGGGGGTCTGGTGTAACTCCACACCACCACTACCTGTTTACCATGGCACTGTGTGTGACAGTGTCAAGTTTGTGTTTGCAGTAAAGTCTAACACTCTGTGTGTGACAGTGTCAAGTTTGTGTTTGCAGTAAAGTCTATCAACTCTGTTGTGACAGTGTCAAGTTTGTGTTTGCAGTAAAGTCTATCAACTCTGTTGTGACAGTGTCAAGTTTGTGGTTTGCAGTAAAGACTATCAACTCTGTGTTGTGACAGTGTCAAGTTTGTGTTTGCAGTAAAGTCTATCAACTCTGTTGTGACTGTGTAAAGTTTGTGTTTGCCAGTAAAGTCTATCAACTCTGTTGTGACAGTGTCAAGTTGTGTTTGCAGTAAAGTCTATCAGTGTGTGACAGTGTAAAGTATATT
>NW_024706161.1:0-13799 GCF_018977255.1 Callorhinchus milii | reverse complement strand
TCACTCCTCTGTAAACAAATGCCCGTGTGAGGAGCGATGAAACTTGCCAAAGGCTTACTACGCTCGGGATCGAAACCGGGTCCTCCAGTTTGAGAGTCGAGAATTATTTCCACTCCGCCACAGGTTCCGTTTAAGTAATAACAAAAGAAACATGATTTGTTTTATTACATTGACAGACCAAAGTAAATCATAGCAACTGGACGTGCAATACATAAACTCAAGCATTCATGGGTTCTGAATTTATTGTAACATATAAGGTGTGAACCTTTAACTGACAAGTTGGTGTGAGGTTAATGTGGCTTCCTCTCCGTCTGGTTACAGGCAGATCATCCCTATGTACAAATTGAAGTCAGTTTTTGTACGAGACTTGCATTGCAGTCTATCACTGTGGTGAGACTAAAAGCATAGTAATACGCAGCGCTGTCAGACACACCAGCACAGAGATCGATAAACTGGTGGACGAATTGGATTTCTGCAGCTGAGAGAGAAACGATGTTCAAATCCTGTTCCTTTCTGTTGATTGTCATTCGCCGAATATCTCCAAACTCTGGGTGTTTGTCCCGTAATATCGGTACAGTGGAATAGTAGGAGGTTTCAGTGGTGGAATAGCTACATCGGAAAATCACAGATTCTCCTTCTCTTTTTACCATCGTGGCAGAAGTCTGACTGACAGTGTCCGCATCACAGAAATCTGTAATAAACATGGAAGAGCACGACAATATATTCACTCGTTGCCCGAAATGTTTTGTCAGCGCCTTGAGCGTCCTCTCGACGACAAATACGCTATACATAGTTCCTTTGTTAATAACGGAATAATATTTATCATTCTATTGTATATGAACCATTTTCACTTTGTTGTGAGTTGTTACTGCGCTTCACATTATATGGTGTCAGTTAATTTATGTATATTTTTTGACCAAAACACGACAACCAATTGCGCAAAGCGTTGCAGAAAAAAAAAACAGTCGTCGTATGTATTACCAAAAATTGTTTAAATCAAATAATATATTAATAATAATAATAATAATCCTTGCATTTGATATAGCGCTTTCACATCGGGAGGACGTCCCAAAGCGCTTCACAGAACACACTGTAAAGTGAATTGACTGTATATTTCTGGGCGATCGCCGGCAGCTAATTGCGCACAGCAATGTCCCACAAACAGTCGTGGATTGAAAATGACCAATTTATTATTGTTTTTGGTGTTGGAGGATTATTATTATGCTCTGTGTGGAGTAAGGAAACTTGCCCAAGGTTTCGCCCTCTGCCAGGAATTGAACTCAGGTCTCTCACTTGCAAAGCGATGCTCTAACCACTGAGCTACAGGACTCCACTCCATAATGGATTATTTTCCTTGAAAAATAGTTCAGATATGTAGCAAAAAATATTTGAATGGAGTTATGGTTTGGAATGGTTATTGTCCCCTACTTACGAAGCACAGGAGTTCCTAATTACAGCTGAGTCAATCGAGGCATGTGTCTACTTGCGGTGTAAGGAAATTTACATAAGTTTTCTTTCTGCCCGGGAATCGAACTCAGAGAGTTCTCTAACCATTGAGATACCACTGAGGTTTCTCCCAACAAATGTTATTGTAATGGAACTGACCAACTGCAGAAACACTGAATCAGCTCAACACGGCCTCACCTGACATAAAGGTTCCCAGCATCAGACAGACAGCAAACAGCCTCATTGCTGCTCTTCAGTCTGTGTGGTTGTGTCTGTGCCATCAGTTTGCTGATAGCCCGCAATGATTGTCGCATTGGCGAAGTCACAGTCTCACGTCACCTCATTGGCATCTCAGCCGCGTTTCAAAAATAACAACCAATTACCTATACATATGCCTTTCACCTGTCACTGGGCGTAGGAAATCCTCCCGCTCAGCTCTTGTTAAGTCGGCAAGATAAAGTACTAACGAGAAAGAAGATGATAGCTGGACAAACAGCGGTAAAGCTTACTAGTCAGAGATGTCAATTGCAAGCTATGTAGTTTTAACTGATTGGACTCGAGTAGATAGCCATCACACACTCAGAGATCCCCAATCCTTGGCTCTTCCCACCCACCAAATAATATTCTCCGGAATTAGTGAAGCAGGACGTGTCCTTCCAGGCAGAGAGAGTGCTTACCATTCCGAGAACCAATCTCTGACATTTCCAAGTATAGGTAGGATAAATGGAAATCTCATCTTGGTTTGGAGATTGTTAAACATGGTGAATGGTATAGGCATTTGTTGACCTCCCCAAAAGAAAACACATAATAATTGTGCAATGTCACCATTTTAGTTGACAAAAAGCTTGGTAAATAATAGTAACTTGTCGCCCTCTAGTCTCCACAGAGCCAAAGTTCAACTCTGCTTTCATATTCGATGCCAAACTTGAAGTAAAGCAATGATTGTAGTAATAATGTGTTGTGGTTCCCAGTGGCTTATATCACCTGAGACTCAGGTTACAGTAATACACACCGCTGGCAGTAAACTGTGAGCCACAGATACTGAACGCCCCCTCCCACACACTGAATCGTCACCCCACAATTATGTTGAGCTGTTCTGAGCCCGAAAGGGCAATTTGTCCAGTGTAATAGTTCACACTGCAATCCTGAATTGAGCCAGAATTGCCACTGGCAATTGTACACTGCCTACTGTTTTACCTCGCAGTGAGAAAGAAGCCGGTTGTTGTTGGATAGGCAAATTATTTTCCGGGTACTATAATTCCTCTAAACTAATAATAATAATAATATTACAGTCGCGCGATTCGCAACTCTTTGTGAGTCACTGCTATGCCCAATTGGCTGGTTTATTTCAGTCACAAAATGTAGATTTGATTCACTTCAAAGTGTATTCTGTGAACGTATTGAGACTTCTCGAAGTTGTTTTAAGTCGCTATATCAAATGCATCGAGTATCATTATCAAGTCAATTGACTTATATAAAATGGAGACAACCAATGTGGTATTGACTTTTCAACACATTTTCATTGTTTTTAGTAATTTAAGGTACTTTTCCCCCGGAAGCGATCCATAAATTGACAAACTAACAGTTACTCGTGTCTGCTAGTTTTGCAGAGGCGTGTAGAGTAACTAAACTTGCGCAACGTTTCGGTCTCCATGGGAATCGAAACCCGATCCTCTGAATAGTGAAGACAGAGCTGTAACCAACATTCTGTAAATTTCGACAACATCCACTTCTTCGAATGCTTTTATTCCATCAGGTTCCCGGGCTCTTAATGGGATACTTCAGTGGTCAAAATGCATTCCAGTCGCTTTGAGATATCAAATGCAAAGATTAGTATTATTACTGTCATGTCTGGAGACTTTCCAAAGCGATTCGCAAGACTGTAGATAGGTATATACTGTATATGCGTGTCAATGCGCTTCACAATGCTGTATAAATTGCTGCGTGTGGGGGTTTGCATTTATATGTGTTTTCTGCATTGCACATTCTTGCTTAGAGTCGAAAAAGATGACAGTTCGAATGCTTTTTATTGCCGCATTTGCAGTAAACCGTCATAATTTCGCCCGTTGTGCTCAACTGACGGGTATCAGACAACACCAGCCATCAGGTGCTTTCACCACAGAGACGTGACATCCAGTGAAGAACAACAAATTAAATTTGTGTAGGTGGACATCCCAAGGTGCTGGTTATGAATTGACAAGAGAACAGCCTACGAAGAAGACAGAAGCCTTCTTTGAGTTGCACACGGTCAGCTTTTAAAATACATTCACGCGACCCCAGTGTGGATTGCTTCACTAACTGTGGTTTGTTCTCATCGTATCGGCCATGATTTTGTGGGGTCACCTGTATGTCTGACACATGCGAAAACCCAAGAAGATGATTACGAATATGCAAACTTAGCTGAGAATTCCATTAAAGCCACTCAGGTATGGAAATAATATAATAATAACCGTTATATTTTTGAATGGTGCCGGTGGTGTCCAACAGCTCAGTGTTTAGACGAATCGCATCACAAGCGAGAGACTTGGGTTCGACTCCCGGGCAGGGCGAAATATTGGATAAATTTCCTCACTGCATTTGCCTCTGATTTCCTTGCAGTAAGTAGGAAACGCGGTTTTTAATCAATTGGCGAATCGCTTTTTTTAAGAGCCAATAATTCCTCAAAAAAAATTGGAGGATGTCTTTCCCTCAAACAAATATACAATCAATTGACGATGCAGTATATTCTGTGAAGTTTTTCTAAATTTCCCGAAGACATGATGAGGCACTTTATCAAATAAAAATATCATTACTATCATCGTCACGTCTTCGGGAGGTCTCAACGTGTTTCACAAAATTTGTAGCAAAGTGAATTAAAGTGTTTAACACGATGCTGATCAAGAAGTAATTTTGTAGCTTGTCGAACTCTGGCGACCAATGTGCCACAGTACAGCTCTGCCTTCTTGCTTGACGCCAAATTAAATTAATCTTTATTGGAAACGTGATGGAAATAAGAATGTGTTGTGTTTTCCATTGGCTTATAATCACGTGAGGCTCAGAGTACTGTGCAGAACCCACTGTCAGTTACTGTGATGCCACAGATACTAATATTGAAGTCCAACTCACCGAATAATAATAACAATTATGCTTGCACTTGGTATCGCGCCATATCATGTCGACAAAACATCGCAACGGCAAATCACAGAATATAGTGTAAAACCAATTCACTTATATACTGTCTGAGACGTGATAGCCAATTGAGCACAGCAGTGCCCCACATGGAGTCGTGGATTTATTGACCTTTTTTAAAACATTAGACGTAAAGGTGTGACAAACACGTGGACGTATTGTAGAAAATAATAAATTATATTTGCAAAGCGAAATAAATCAACAGTAAGTGGACCTGTAATGCATAACTCGTTTACCAAATGCTGTCTGCATTTATTGTGACAAATAACAATGTGAGCGTTGAGCTGACAAGTTGATGTAGGTTAATGTGGTTTCCTCTTGAGTCTGGTTATACATACGTCTGCTTCCCGCGGGGCCTCAAGGCCCGAACAAGGTTCCGCACACACTTCAACAGACAGATCATCCCTATGTACAAAGTGAAGTCAGTTTTGTACGAGACTTGCAGTGCAGTCTATCACTGTGGTGAGTGTGAAGGCACAGTAATACACAGCGCTGTCAGACAACACCAGCTCAGAGATGGATAAACTGGTGAATGAGTTTGATTTCTGGAGCTCAGCAGAGAAACGATTTTCAAATCCTGCTCCTTTGTCGGGATTATCACTGTGACTGTATCTGCTAATTATAAACTCCGGCTGCTTTTCCTTGTAATGTCGGTACCAGAACAGATAGAAATAGCTTTCAGTCGTGGAATAGCTGCATTCAAAAGTCACCGACTCTCCTTCTGTCCTAACCATTGGGGCAGCTTTCTGACTGACAGAGTCCCCACCACAGAGATCTGTAACAAATAAGGAACAGAACGAAAATTTTGCATTCCGTCTTTGGCAGAGTTAGTTCTCCATCGCCTTGGAGTTCTCCAGAAGCGAAACGCGCTATACACATGAAATTGTTTAATCATGAAATAATATTCATCAATGTATTTTATATAGCATATTCTCACGTCGTTCAGACGTTTGCAGGTACCACACAGAGCAGATGGTACAGTGAATTGCTGTTTATCTTTGTCGGCGAAATTGGCACAGCAGTGTTTCACAACCAGTCGTGGAATCGGTATCCGAATTATCATTTAAACTTTTTTAATGCACTGTAGACTCTGGAAAAGAGCTTCGCCGTTCCAACAGAAACGCTTGAATTCAGAAACTATTATTATTTGGACAGCTGTTTAGCCCCACCTTCTAAAACAACGGAGATCCCATTAATGCAGATAAACAGAGCCGGACGTTTCGAGTAAGGAAACTTGCACAAGTTTCAACCTGTCCGGGAGTCGAACCCAGGTCCTCTCGCTTGCGAGGCGAGTGCACTCTCCACCGAGATACAGGACTCCACCAATTGTTGCTGAAATGGACTCGACAATCAGCAGCGACGCTGAATCAGCTCAACAGGGCCTCACCTGACATAAAGGTTCCCAGCACAAGACAGACAGCAAAGAGCCTCATTGCTGCTCTTCAGTCTGTGTGTTGCTGTCTGTGGCATCAGTTTGGTGATAACCCGCAGTGATTGTCGGCATTGGCGGAATCACAGTCTCACGTCACCTCATTGGCATCTCAGCCGCGTTTCAATACAACAACCAATTGCTTTTATACAGCGGCTTTCACCAGTCACTGGGGGCAGGGAATCCTCGCTCTCAGCTCTTGTTAATCCTGCAAGATAAAGTTCTAACGAGAAAGATGGTGATAGCTGGACAAACAGCGGAAATGTTTGCTATTCAGCGATGTCAATTGCAACTACGTGTTTTAATTAGTTGGACACCAGCGGATACAAATCGTATACTCAGAGGTCACCAAACCTTGGTTCCTGCCAACCAGCAGCTAACAATCTCCGGAATTGGTAAAGCAGCACGTGTCTCTCCAGGCAGAGCGTTGCATTCCTTACCGACAACCAATCTCTGGCATTTCCAAGTATAGGTGGGATACATGAGAATCTCAGCTTGGTTTGGAGACTCTTAAGAATGGTACAGGCATTTGTGGACCACCCCAAAACAAAACACTTCAAAAATGTGTAATGTCTTCATTTTCGTTAACAAAATCATTCAGCATCATGATTTGGTAAATAATAGTAACTTGTCGCCCTCTAGAGACCACTGGGCCATAGGTAAATCTTGCCTTCATATTTGATGCCAAACTTGATGTAAAGCAATGATTGTACTAATAATGTGTTGAGGTTCCCAGTGGCTTATATCACCTGAGGCTCAGAGTACAGTAACACACCCCGCTGTCAGTCACTGTGATGCCACAGATACTGAAGCCCCATCTCCCACACACTAATTCCTCGTCTCACAATTATGTTGAGCTGTTCTGAGCCCAAAGGGCAATGTGTCCGTGGAATAGCTCACATTGCAATAGTGAATTGAGCCATTATTGCCACTGGCATTTGTACATTGTCGCATTTGCGTACTGTTCACCAAGCAGTAAGTCGAAAACCGGTTGATATTAGATTGACTAAATACTTTCTGAGTATTATAATTACTCCAAAATAATAATAATATTATTAGAGTCACGCAAGCCACAACTCTTTGTGAGTCTCTACTGTGCCCTATTGGCTGGCTTGTTTCAGTCACAAAATTTAGTTTTAATTCACGTCAAAATATATTCCATGAAGAGTTTTGAGAGGTCTCGAAGTCGTGTTAAGGCGCTGAAGCAATTGTAAGGATTATCATTATCAAGACAATTGACGTGCAGTATGCAGGCAACCAATCTGACATTGAGTGTTCAACACATTATTACTCTTTTTAATAATTGAAGGATTATGCGACCGCGTAAAGAGATCCATAAATTAAAAACTGATTTTTTTTTGTTGCTGCTGGTTTAACAGAGGTGTGTAGAGTGATTAAACTTCCCAACGTGTTGGCCTGAACGAGAATCAAAAACTGTATCCGCTGACTTCTGAGGACAGAGCTGCAACACATATTCAGCAAAATTCCACAATATCCCTTTCTTCGAATGCTTTTATTCCACCCATTTCCCGGGCTGTATATGGGATACGTCAGCGGGCAAAATGCACGACGGACGCTTTGAGATATCTCGAAGATACGATTCGCCTTTATATTTAACGCAGAGATTGTTATTTTTATTATCATGTCGGGATACTTTCCAAAGCGCTTCACAAGGTTGCATATATTTTTATGTGTGCGGTTACATTTTGAGTGTCTTCTGCATTCCACTTTCTTCCATAGTGTCAAAAAAGATAATAGTTCAAATGGTTTGTATTGCTGCATTTGCAGTTAGCCAACATAATCTCGCCTGTTGTACTCGATTCGCTGGTTATTTTACCCTCTGCCTTTGTGGTGACACACAATTTTGTGAATCTACAGCAGACAGATTGAGTTGTGGTGAACGTCGTTCGTATGAGAAAAGAACGAAGTTTCCTGGAAAGAAACTGCTCGCCTCAGCGCCACCGCACAAAGCCAGGAGAGTTATTGAACGAGGTGGTCTCTGGCATCCATCACTGTGGGGGCTGAGTGCACAGTAATACACAGCAGAGTCAGACACCTGTAACTGGGAGATGGTTAATTTGTTGGATGTTCTCGAGGTCTGCAGCTCAACTGAGAAACGAGTTGAGCAAAAGCCGCTTTACGTTCTGGGAGAACTGTACAGCTGCTGAGGATATACTCGGGTTGTTTCTCTGAGAGTTTTCGGTACCAGAATAAACAATACTCGTTCAGTGTTGTAGTATAATTAGTGTCCAAAGTCACTTTCCTCCTTCTGTATCAGTCACTGAAGGAACCCAATGAGTAACATAATCTCCCCGGCTCAGACTTGAAAAAAAGCGTGAAATAAAAATAAGTTTGAACATACTTAATTATTAAATATTCTATACGCTGGATATAGTGCCTTATCACAACTTCGAGAAGTCTCACAGCTCTTGTAAAAACACAATGTTACGTGATTTTACTGTACGTTTTGCAGTCGAAAAGCCGCAGCCAATTGGGCACAGCAATAACCTACAAACAGTCTTAGAACAAGTGACCAATTTATCAGCAATGTGTTATTTGAATAAATTAATAACCGCGAAAAAGCAATGTGCCAATCGACTACCAAACATGTATTTGTGCTGCGTGTGGTTTAAGGAAACTTGACCAATGTTTCTCCCTACTGGGAACGGAACCCAGGGCTCTCGCTTGTGAGGCCAAGTCTCCAAACACTGAGCTACAAGACTCCACTAATAAAAGCTACGCAATCAATTTTGAACATTGACTGTAACATTGGCGATTTGCCTGAATTAATTACCTGCCATAAAAGCAGCCAATGTCGCCCAGATCGCAATTTCCCCCATCGTCTGAGAACTTGTCTGGATGCCCATTGATTAACTGCGAGATATTTGAGGTGATTGGCTCCAACTTCCGCAATGATGAGCTGCGCTGTCGTCCAATAGGTCAAGTGCAAAAAGTCCATGAGATCCGAAATGCTTTGCAATCAATTATCTTTTTCTGATTAACATCATAGAACAATAGAATCGTGGATTATAAAGAAGAGAAGGAGATTATTCGGTCCATTCTGACTGTTTCGACACTGTGAAAGAGCTAAACAATGAGTCCCACTCCCCATTCTTTCCCCATATCCATGCAATTTTATTTTCCTTCGTAAATTCCATTCCAATTCCTTTTTAAAAACTACCATCGAATCTGTTGCCACTTTCACAATGTACATTGTAAACCGTAACAAGACTATTATTAAAAAATTCCGTCCGTCTCTCCCCTGTTTTTTTTGACAATTATCTTCAATCTGCGAAAGAAATTCAGAAGCTACAAAAGTCTAATTTGGAAACGAAGTGTGATGTAGATATGAACAGTTAGGGACAAAATTGAATAAACGATTAAATTATGTTTCACACAAAACAACATTAACGGCAACACAGTATATCACTGAAATATGCACAGTTAACCATCACTGAGAAAAATGTGCCGACATCTGTGCCCAAAGGATCAAATATATTATGACAGACGGACATCTCATAGCATTAAACATGATATAACGTAGCATGTAGTGATTGTATCTGTCAGTAATTTGCAAGTCAATTCACTTTGCAGTAGATTCTGTGAATCAATTCGGGGCGTTTCGAAGAGATGATAAGGCGTTGTGTTAAGTGCAAGTATTAATAATATTTCTTTCACACGTTCAGTACACGAACCACTCTGTCACATTTTGCTTGTGTTTGGCAAGTAGTCAAGTGTTTCCTCTTAGAGACACAGCAGCAAAGTCACATTCTGTGAAATAGGTCAACTGTCTGGACTAACATCTGTGCTGAGATGAATCCGCTTCGCTCCTCTAAGGAGGTTTATGTACAGTGGTGTAGTCTGACTTTAACACAGTGTGTGTTGGCAGAAGTGTGTGGCCAGGGCAGATAGAGAAATGGAAGCAATGTTCCAGGGATCTCTTCCTCCCCGTATCCAGATTAGTGGTGAAACATTGAGTTTCAAATTCAGCAACGAAAGTCCGGCTTTCAGCAACAGAGACTTGCAAATATGATGGTTGAACGCTGACTCTATTCGTTGCTCCTAAAGCCAGAGAAAAAAGTTATTCACTGAGAAGCAAAGACCGGATGTAATTCCCCATATTGTTTTAATGTTGAGGGAGAATGATTTACACATAACGCCCAACAATAATGAATTGAACAGCGCTAATTCTTTCAACTCCATGTTTCCAATTGGGCACCTAAATGACTTGAAGGGAGTTTGAGAGATAAAAGTTTGTGTTCTGAATTGGGCTTGAACACAGGTTTGGAAGCAATAGTCAACACAGCAGTCATGGGAAATCCTCTACGTCAGAAGATTTTGTGTTGATTACCCAAATCCGGAATTGGGCCCTCTATATTCCAAGGCGACGTTCTAATGCAATACTGGTAGTATACCGCAATGTGGAGTACTGTTGCTTTGTAGTTCGAGACTCACTTGCAAGCGGGAGACCTGGGTTCGATTCCTGCCATGGCGAAATGTTGGGAAGAATCTGACTCTGTTATTTATTTACAGATTGGCCGTTCACTTATTTATGTTTGCAGGACCTTAGTGTGTCCAAATTGTCTTTCTCCCACCAATCACAAAATCACTTCGCTTTAAAGTGTTTCATGTGAAGTGCTTTGAGACGTTTCCTTCCGTGAAACGCGTTACACCAAATATAGGTATGAGTTCATTACTTAATGTTAGAAAGTATAAGGGAATTGTTCAGTGCACAGAGATGCGAAAGGTTATCCAGCTTTTAGTGCAAACAAAAACCACATTATGTGGATCGAATATTTATTAAAATCGGCTGAACATTGGCGAAAGCCATCGCCAAAGTAAACAGTGAACATCAAAGAACGTTTTTCAGGCGGGACTTGAAAAGGATACAGGGGTTTGGAGTGGGGGTTTGGAGGAACTCATGGTGGAAAGATGGATGGGAAGCGTTCCAGAATTTCTAGCGTTTAGTAAAAATAAAATATATTTTAGATTAACTTGATACGAACTCAATAAGCTTTAAGCCACGGTGGCGGTTGGGAGGGTTTGATTCACTGTCTGTCACTAACTGTACTGTACTGTTTCCCAGCTTTGGTTGTGATGAGGGTTATTGTACGAGGCTTCCTATGACGTGTATCACTGTGGTGCAGACTGAGTGCACAGTGATACATAGCGGAGTCTGTCAGCCGCAGGTCGGCGATGGTTAAAACGCTGATTTTCTTGGCAGTGTCAAGAGAAGCAGAAATACATCTCTGGTAGGGTTCCTCCCTCTACTGAGGATTTTTTTGGAGCAGGTATTTCAGCGTCTCGCCATGGGACTGACGGTACCAGTAGATGATGAAATCCTCTTCACTGAATAATATATATTTGCAATTCAATGAAACGGTCTCACCAGCAAAAGCCGCTTGTTGAGGCTGTGTCTGGCAAACTGCACTACTCGATCCTGTGGGGATTTAATTTCAAGTTACTTAGAATCATAGTATATTTAGCACACAAATAGGTTACTCGGCCACATTGCCTTTACCTTCTCTATGAAAGAGCTGTCCATCTAATCCCAATCCCTTTCTTAACCCCTAGCGTCGCAATGTATTTCTTCCAATTCCCGTTTGAGGTTTATGATACAATCTGTTTGCAGTACAATTTTAGGCACTGCATTGCAGATTGTAAAATCTTTGCAGGTAAATAAAATTCTCTTCATCTCCCCTCTTGTCTTTTACCAATTAAGTTCAACATGTGTCCACTGGAAACTGATTCACTGCATGTGGAAGCATTTTCCCCTGATCCACCCTATCAAATCTCTTTCACAATTTTGAACATTTGAATTAAATCTCCTCTAAACCTTCGGCTCTTCGGAGAACATTGCCAGACAATAGTCTCTTCACATAAATGAAGCCACTCTTCCCTGTAATCACTGTGGAAAAAACCATTTGGATCCTGTTCGAAGGCCTTGGCATCATTCGTAATTTGTACGTGAAATTCTTTTCACCAAATAAAAGGATTACTGTTGTAACAGTGAAATTAAGAATTCTGAATGGATTAAGTATACAGTGCTCTGCTCCTGCATATCCGCTCCAAATAAAATATTTAATGCAAGCACAGACAGTGTGACTATTCGTGCCACACAATTGACATGATCTCTCTTAAATGCACCATTTAATTTAGATTTGTTCCTCTAATCATATATTTGTTTGCTGAAGCTGATTATCCACATTGAGGCTTTGGGTGTCTGTGATCATGGGAATGTTTAGCAAAGAATCAGGTGTCAGATTGTACCGTTAACTCTGCGGGTTTACAGTTTAGGCAACTGGAGAGTTTCCTGCTGTAAATATCTTTACTTTAAGACCGCTGCTGGAGGAGGTTTTTTCTCTGGTTTGCTGCCAGTATCAGTTTCTCTCTCAGTCTGTGAGCAGCTCAATGCAGTTTCACTTGTGGAATAAAACATAAAGTGCTTTCTGTCTCCTTCTCCCTCTTTCTTTCTTTCTTTCTTTCTATCTATCTTTGTTTGTTTCTTTCTTTCTTTCATTCATTCATTCATTCATCATTCTTTCTTCTTTCTTTTTCTTTTTTTTCTTTCTTTCTTTTTCTTTCTTTCTTTTCTTTTCTTTTTTTTTTTTTTTTTTTTTTTTTTTCTTTTTCTTTTTTTTTTTTTTCTTTTCTTTTCTTTTTTTTTCTTTTTTTTTCTTTTCTTCTTTTTTCTTTTTTTCTTTTTTCTTCGCCAGTTGCTTTTGTTTCTTTAATTTCAATTAATTTCGATCGATTATTGATTCACTCACTTTTTGTTACAATTACTTTGGTTCCTGATCCGTCTTCGTTAAAGAACCACAGTCACACAACACTCATTCTCTGAGGCGCAAAAACTGTTCTGTCAGATCACTGTTTAACACTGTCACTAACGCAAACAAACACTGACAAATTGGCCATTAATCCTTACCGATTCACCAGTGGTTCCATCTTCGTACTATTCTTTTGTATAAAACATGTTTATTTTCAATATTATTTCCTCCCAAACAGAGACAAAGTGTACGGCACAAAGAACACCTCTCTACAAATAAATCCAGAAATGTCCGTTTGAAATAAGTAATTTTGAAAGCAAAGTGTCGACACATTCAGGAACATTAAATAGTATACGGTTGTCAGTGATCAAGTCTCATGTGTTTCCAAGAAAATAGTTGCGCAGTATTTGTGCTGATGGTTGCCAATGTGATCGTCCCAATCCCAACACAGTGTTTATTGTAAATCCAAAAACCAATGGTTTGAAATACTGTTGAAATGTGTCAGCCGTTCACAAATGGTCAATCAATGATACAACATTTAACAATCTTTTAAATATTGTGATAGTTGGACATTGATATGCCGCGTGTCTCGTGGAATAAATAATTAGTTATGTGAATCCTAGAAGATTTCCAATGTGCATACATACCGACATTCTTTTCCGACGTATCCATAAGTAATTGTTGTTTCCTAAAGAAGTGTTATTAAACATCATTGTGCATCAAACACAAATGATGACTGTGCTTTGAATTTATTGGAAGTTCACAGACTCTCTGTTTATCCTTTGAGTTAGTGACGGGGCTTCTTGTATTAAAGAAAGGCCAGATACAGCACTGTGGTATCCCAGTACCGAGCTGTACATTTATAGTCAGCGCTGTCTTGAACTTGCAAAGCATTAATTTCCAGTGAAGACGACATCGATTCCTTGTCTGTCTTTACAACAAAGCGTGCTACCAGAGGGATCCGTTTCCAATCTCGTTCGTTCGGA
>NW_024706160.1:0-13821 GCF_018977255.1 Callorhinchus milii | reverse complement strand
CTTAAACCCGTTGGAATACCTTATGCCAGAAAAAGTGTGTGACCAGTGTTATATTGATAACACTGCTAAATTCCTCTTGATATGTAAATGCCTTTGTCAAGGCGCCCTCCTCCTCTAACCCAGCTTAAATATACGCTGCCAAGCTTGGCGGTGTTCATTGGGACGCTGTCTTTCCGACAGCTCTGTTTCTTCACCTGAGGACGGCTGCTTGTGTTGTGGCCGAAACGTCGTGATAATTATTTTATTATGTTTTATTTTTATTAGTCACGTAGAAGGGAAATAATCCAAATAAAACAAAAAATACAATTATTATGTTTTATTCAATAATAAAAATATAAAAATAAAACATAAAATACAATTATTCTGTTTATTTTTTATTATTTTATTACTTCCCTTCTACGTGACTTTACCGAAAGAACCAAGAAGATTTCGATTTAAAGCTTTCGTGACTGCAGGGATTCATCTTCTTGGTTCTTTAGGTAAAGTCACGTAGAATAATAAAATAATAAAAATAAAACATAATAAAATAATTGTATTATGTTTTATTTTTATTATTTTATTATTTCCATTCTACGTGACTTTACCGAAAGAACCAAGAAGATGAACCAAGAAGATGAATTAGTTTAGTTGCGAAGAGGCTCGGCCTGCCGTACCCACCGAGGTTCAGCAGGACGGCGTGGTTCTGCTTGATGTTCCTGTAGCGCCGCTTCTCGCACTCGGCCAGATCGCTCCACTCGGCCTTGGTGAAGAAGCCTCTGATGTCTCGGAAGTCGCCCATCTCCTGCTGCTGCTGCTGCTGAGGCGCAGAGACACGGAGGGACGAGACGCGGACGACGGTCAGACGCAGTCACGGAGAGTCACACGGAGGAGTCACATGGAGACAGAGTCACAGGGATACGAGACTAAGATCCCCCGTGTGGCCTTAACAGACTGTCGGGTCAAGCGCTGTGAGCGAGCGGCGCCTATGAAGGCCGGAACGACACACGAGGGGGTGGGTGGCCAGCACCACGCCCGGCCGCCTTTGTCTCCCCAGTGGCGATGTTCACTACACACGCTACACCAGGAACTCATTTGAGGCTGAGTCGACCTAGGGGAAGAGGCCCAGGACCGGTCAGAGACTCCAGTTCCATTCCCGCTCACGGCCACCACCAACAGCGGTGACGATCATCTGAACCGGTCGTGGACCTCATCCCCTAGGTCGACTCAGCCTCAAATGAGCACCCGGTGTAGCGGTGTGTGAACATCGCCACTGGGGAGACAAAGGCGGCCGGGCGTGGTGCTGGCCACCACCCCCTCGTGTGCCACAGCGCCGGTAGCCTTAGTAGGTGCTGCTCGCTAACAGCCTGTTAGAGGCTACACGGGGGATCTTTGTCTTTGTGGTAAAGTGTGTGAACTCCCACCTCTACCATGACGTACTAGCTCCAGCTTTACCTCCACCTGAGGTAACCTCAGGTTACCTAAGATAGAGGTAACCTTTACCTCAGATGAGGTAACATTACCTCAGATGAGGTAACATTACCTCAGGTGAGGTAACTTTACCTTAGGTAGAGGTAAAGTTACCTCTATCCGAGGTAAAGTAACATTACCTCAGGTGAAGTAACTTTACCTCATGTGAGGTAACATTAACTCAGGTAAATGTAACATTTGAGGTAAACCGAACGTATTCACATCACTTCAGCTAATGCCCATATTGTAATATTCTCACGTAGTTAAATCATTAAACACAATTATCGCGTGATTATTACCTCAGGGTAAGGTAATCGGAATGCAATGGAAGGTGAGGTAACTTTACCTCAGGCGACGTAACTTTACCTCAGGCGAGGTAACGTCACCTCAGGTAAATGTAACATTACTTGAGGTAATCCGAACGTATTCACATCACTTCAGCTAATGCTCATATTTTTACGCT
Organism: Callorhinchus milii; assembly: GCF_018977255.1. Taxonomy (NCBI): domain Eukaryota; kingdom Metazoa; phylum Chordata; class Chondrichthyes; order Chimaeriformes; family Callorhinchidae; genus Callorhinchus; species Callorhinchus milii. Next base: position 11,912 of record NW_024706160.1, on the reverse strand, counting down.
AATATCGTAATATCGTCACGTGGTTAAATCGTTAAACACAACGCTCGCGTGACGTCACCACCTCAGTGTCGAGCCGTCGACACTTCACGCGGCAGCCTCGAAGTGCACCCAGCCTGGCACAGGCGCCGTGGTGACGTCACCGTCACTGAGTGGCCAATGGCGGCGATTGGTGGTGGGGGGAGTGGGGGTGAGTGGGGGTGGGGGGAGGAGGGGTGGGGGCGGAATGGCGGTTGGGGAGTGGGGGGTGGGGAGGAGGGGGCGAGGGGGTGGGGGTGATGGGCGGTGGGGGGAGGGGGGTGGGCGGAATGGCGGTTGGTGAGTGGTGGGAGGTGAGAGTGGGGGAGTGGGGGGAGTGAGGTGGGGGGTGGGGGTGATGGGGTGGGGGGAGTGGGTGGGGTTTTATAATTATCGGAGGTTTTTCGGTAAAGTCACGAAGGCAAAAAAAAATCAAAATTAATGAAAGTAAAATTAAATAAAAATAACGACGTTTCGGAGGCAACACAAGCTTCCGTCTTCAGGTGGAACCGTCACAGCCCGACAGCTGTATCCAGTACTTGATGTGACGGTTCCACCTGAAGACGGAAGCTTGTGTTGCCTCCGAAACGTCGTGATTTTTATTTTATTTTACTTTTATTAATTTTGTTTTTTTTTACCTACGTGACTTTACCGAAAAACCTAAGAATATGAATCCTTGCAGTCACGAAAGCTTCAAATCTAGAATGATCTGAGTCGCAAAAATTAGCTCAAGTGAGGTAACATTACCTCAGGTAGAGGTAACTTTACCTCAGGTGAAGTAGCTTTTCCTCAGGTGAGGTAACTTTACCTTAGGCGAGATAACTTTACCTTAGGCAGAGGTAAAATTGCCTCAGGTAAGGTAACATAATCTCAAATGAGGTAACTTTACATCATGCGAGGTAACAACATTACCTTAGATGAAGTAAAATTACTTCAGATGAGGTAACTTTTCTGAGGTGAATTAACTTTACTTCAGGTAGAGGTAACATTTCCCCAGGTATGGTAACTTTACCTCAGGTGATATAACTTTATGTCAGAGAGAGATGACTTTACCTCAGGTGAGGTAACTTTACCTCACCTGAGGTAACATTATTTGAGATAGAGGTAACTTGACCTCAGGCGAGGTAACTTTACCTCAGATGAGGTAACTTTACCTTAAGTGAGGTAAATTTTCCTCAGGTAAATGTAACATTACTTGAGGTAATCCGAACGTATTCACATCACTTCAGCTAATGCTCATATTGTAATATTCTCACGTACTTAAATCATTAAACACAATTATCGCGTGATTATTACCTCAGGGTAAGGTAATCGGAATGCAATGGAAGGCGAGGTAACTTTACCTCAGGTGAGGTAAAGTTACCTCACGTGAGGTAACATTACCTCAAGCGATGTAATATAACGTTAGGTCGAGGTAACTTTACCTCAGGCAGAGGTAAACTTACGTCAGTAAGCAACATTATCTCAAATGAGGTAACTTTACATCATGCACGGTAACAACATTACCTTAGGTGAAGTAAAATTACTTCAGGTGAGATCACTTTACCTCAGCTGAGTAACTTTACCTCGCGGAGGTAACATCACCTCAGGTAAATGTAACATTACTTGAGGTAATCCGAACGTATTCACATCACTTCAGCTAATGCTCATATTTTTACGCTAATATCGTAATATCGTCACGTGGTTAAATCGTTAAACACAAAGCTCGCGTGACGTCACCACCTCAGTGTCGAGCCGTCAACACTTCACGCGGCAGCCTCGAAGTGCACCCAGCCTGGCACAGGCGCCGTGGTGACGTCACCGTCACTCAGTGGGCCAATGCCGGCGGTTGGTGGTGGTGGGGAGTGGGGGTTGGGGGGGCGAGACGCGTGACGTCACCACCCAGTGACGTCATCAGTTTAAGAGTTTTAAATTTTTATTCTGGAAGAATCCGATGAGCTGTGAAGCTCTTTGTCCAGTAGGGGCACGTGGTCAGAACGCCACAACAACAAACACAACACATAAACACCGTAGCAGTGCAGAGTATAGGAAAGGTAGGCACATGACCAAAACACATCTGTAGGGCGTGTGAATGAAGTCTGTAGGGGCGTGGAATTGAAGTCTGGTAGGACAGTGTGATGTGTAATTTTGTTGGGTCATAGTTTTACCATCCTTGAGGTGCAGGGTTGACGACTGGATTGGTGTTGTTAGGATTAGCAGTGAGCAGTTGTGACCAGGTGCTGCTGTGTGTAACGATTACAGATAACGCCAGGGGGGGGGGGCAGTTTAAGAGCCGGGAGCCGACAGCTTGGGCTCGCAGTGGCTACAGCGACTATTGGAACGGTCGATGCGGCCTCTGCGTTAAACAGCAGAAGACAACGCACAGTCTGGTTCTCCTACAACGCCGCGTTTAGTTTGAACAACGCGATTGGATGATATAACGCCATGATGATGTGTAGGGGAACACGCTGTTTGTGACGCGGATGCGGATTGGATGGCAACGCGAGCGATGCGAACGGAACGAGTCGCAACCGAGTAGGAACAAGCGGTTCTCCGTGCGGCTGCCTCGGCGTAGCGGCATCACGCGAGGAGGCATTGGGATGCTGCTGGATGCTGCTTCTAGACGCTACCACGCGCCTCAGTCGGTAGTCCGGCCTCTGTCTTACCCATCATCTCGCGTGTTGTCGCGGACCACGCTTCACCCCCCATAGTTTATATTATTTCTCCACAACGCGGTGTTCTTCAGGAACGCAACAATGACCACCTCTTCTTGGTTCTTTCGGTAAAGTCACGTAGAATGGAAATAATAAAATAAATAAAATAAAACATGATAAAGAAAATGTTAATTTTTTTATTTTATTATTAAATAAAAATAATAATTATAAAACAATGACTTTATTGTTTAAATTTTATTATTTTATTATTTCCATAAAAATAAAACATAATAAAGTAAATGTTTATTTTATATTCTATTATTAAATAATAAAATAATAAAATAAAACAATACTTTCTTGTTTTATTTTTATTATTTTTATTATTTCCATAAAAATATAACAAATAAATAAATGTTTATTTTTATTATTAAATAATAAAACAATAAAATAAAACAATTACTTATTGCTTTATTTTTATTATTTAATTATTTCCATTCTACGTGACTTTACCGAAAGAACCAAGAAGATGGAATCCCTGCCAGTCACGAAAGAAGCTTTAAATCGAAATGACCACCGCCGTTACAGGAGAACAACAGATCGTGAACGCGCTTCGACGATTCGTGGCAACGGCAACACAAAGCGCCACGCGCAGTCTCTTGCGACCAGCCGGTGTCTGTGATGAAGGTTTTGTCGTCGTCGTTGCTGTTGCTCTGCTGGTTAGATGGCGTTGGATCACAATCCTGGCACATCGCCCGATGAACCGGTCGCCGTTGTTTGTAATCACCGGCGAAACGTCACCGGTACTCCAATTGTAAATGCTGTTGTGGTTCACTCTCCCCGACACACAACGCTGGTGTGCTGAAGTTGGTAACCAATTGGCACGTTTCGTTTACGTGACAAACCCTGACTGAATGGCCGTGTCAGGCCGATGGTGGTGGGTGGGGTTAACGACACAATGTTGATGTTTACGAGATCTCTAACCCAACAACAACAACAACAAAACCAAACCTCTGTCACGGAAAAGTGTCACCACAGAGTAAGTCGCTCCGACCTCCTGGAGATACCGGTGTAACAGGCTAAAAATTAACCCGTAAAAACAAAGTTTTTCACTATAAATCCTTTATATGCGTGGCGGCTAGAGTCCTCTCGTCCTCTGGCTTGAGATGGCTGCCACCTATGGCTCAGATGATGCCTGCCACCATTAAGCAATTGGTAATTAAATACAATTTTTTTTTTCCTAAAAAGTGTAAAATTTTGGGAAAAAATGTTCACGAAAATAAATTGTCACGCACAACGAGTCTGTGTGCAAAATGTCAGCTCGATTGGATCACGGGAAGTCGGTTAAAAAAACGACTGAAAGATTTGCACGGTCGTGAGCGCGCAAGCAAGCAAGCAATGAACTTAATATAAAGGATTTAAAAATAACCCCTGCCCCGATTAAACCCGGATATAGTTTGCCCAGGCCAGAGTAGACCCGGGGATAAAGTGTCCTAGGCTAAACTATACCCGGGGTTTAAACTAGACTGGTCCAGACCATACCCCCCCTCCAGGGCAAATATGCCCCATGTGAAAGTTCAAGGCAATTATCCATACAGAAACAGCCGACAACGAACTTCAATCGATATCTAAAAAGCGTATAAATGGAAGTAAGAATCTCAATTTGATCAATTGAAGCATTTTTAGGGTATTATCAGTTTTTCTGGTTGAAGTAATCAAAGTCTATGTGTTTACAGTTTTAAATAAAATGTTGGAAAAATTTAGTAATTCATGTGTATATCACAAATACCAGCTATTAAAGCAAATCCTGGAAGGAAAAATCGAAGGGAAAAAACGACCAGGACGGCCAAAAACGACATGGCTCAGTAACATCAAAACATGGCTACAATTAACAACAGCACAAACTCTACACGCCGTGCTAGACCGGGACCAATATCATCGTGAAGTCGCACACGCCGTTAGGCAGCACTAAACAAGAAGATATCGCTCAACACTATTACATCATGGGGGTATGATTGGCCTAGAGGGGTATAATTTGGCCTCGGCCATGATACACCCGGGTACAATGTAGCCTAGGCCGCTTGAACCCGGTAGACTACGGCCTGTTGCACCGGCACGGGCTGTGTGAGCTGGGCTGCCTTCACAACCAACGAACGCCGCCGCTGCCAATTGGGACCAAGACGGCAGCGCTGCCTCCACCGGTCCGGTGAGGTCATTCTCAACAGGAGATTTTTGTTTTTCGATTTGAAGCTTTCGTGACTGCAGGGATTCATATTGTTGTTCTTTCGTAGAGTCACGTAGAAGGGAAGTAATAAAATAATAAAAATAAAAGATAATAAAACAAAATATAATAAAATATTTTATTATATTAAATTATTGTTTTATTTTTATTATTTTATTACTTGCCTTATAAGTGACTTATATAATATATGTTATATTATTATATTATTTTATTATATCATATTATTTTATTATGTTTATTCTTATTATTTTATTACTTCCCTTCTACGTGCCTTTACCGAAAGAACCAAGAAGAGATTTTTTTTTCGATTTGAAGATTTCGTGACTACAGGGATTCATATTCTTGGTTCTTTCGGTAAAGTCACGTAGAAGGGAAATAATAAAATGATAAAAATAAAACTATACAATTCTCACGACGTTTCGATTGCAACACAAGCAATCATCATCAGGTGTGAAAACCACAGCAATATTGTTTTGTTGTTGTGGGTTTCATAAACTGATGATTGCTTGTGTTGCAATCGAAACGTCGTGTTAATTTGATTCTTACATTTTATTATTTTATTATTTCCCTTCTACGTGACTTTACCAAAAGAACCAAGAATACAGTAGATTTTATTATTCATTTTACTTTTCCAGGTAAGGCCCCCACTGAGCTGTGTAGTAGCGACCTGGCTATCACAAATGACAGCAGCGCACCGAAGTGGCTTATCACGTGACATTTACAGCAGCCAAATACTCTGAACACATGTGGAGATGTTAACTACCTCTCCTGGTATACAGGAGATCGTGTGTTTGATTCCGACCCTGACGCCTGCTGTATATTTTGAGTTTGCGCGTCTCTCTCTCTCTCTCCCCGTGGTCGTGTGATTTTCTCCAGGTCCTCCGGTTTTCCCTCGACATTTAGAATCGAGATCACGCAATCAGAGTATTTGGCCGCTATAAATGTCCACACAATGATAAGCCACTTCGTTGAGCTTTCATTTGTGATGGCCAGGTGGTCGCGTCTGATAAAAGAGCTACTACGTATCCAGTTGGACCTTACTTGGTAGAATCCCAAGATAATGTTTGTTAGTTTAAGTATGTATATATATCATTTTAAACAGAATCACAAACTAACGCTCAACTTTCTTAAACGTGCAAGAGTCAACGCGCGCCACCACCGTGCGACATCACGCGAGCAACCGGGACACGCAGAAATCTCTCAACCCTTTCCCGCGTCCGAGACGTCTGCAGAGTTGCAGGGTCGGTGGGTGTCACCGTTCACGGGGGTGTCACCGTTCACGGGGTGGGTGTCACAAGGGTGGCACAGTCGGGTTTTTTACAATCGGGTTTAATTGTCTTTTTATATTAAACCCGATCATCTAAGATTGAGAGAAATCCGGTTTCATTGGTTCTAATTGCAGAACCGCACTTCTCAACGATGGGCTTCATCCATTCCAAGCTAAGGAACTCACTGGCGCCCACGATTGTGGAGAAGCTCGTGTTCATTAAGACCAACCTGCCCGCCGCATTCTACGACTACCCCGTGCCCGACGGCCCCGAGTACCATAGCAGCACCGACGAGGAAGCAGCCTAAGCCTATCAGAGTTTCGTATTCATTAAACCAGGTTTTAATTCCCCGAAATCGGGTTTAATTGTGTTAAAGAAAAAACCCGATGCCTGCAGCTGGAAAAATCGGGTTTTTTCCACCCATGGGGTGTCACCGTTCACGGGGTGGGGTGTCACCGTTCACGGGGTGGGGGTCACAGGTCACGGGGTGGCTGTCACCGTTCACCGCAGCAGCAACAGCAGCACTGCTGTTGTTGTTATAAAGACGTCGTTGCTCACCGCAGAGAAGCGTAGCGACACGACCGCCGCCACTCTGCGCTAGCCGGCGCGAAAACTGTGCCACACTCCCTGCCCCGCGTGGCCCTGTGGGAGCCTCGGTACCGATAATGTTGCTTTAGTTTTACTGCGTTTTGTTATTCCGACGACGACGTTCACGCACGGCGCGCGGCGTCGTCGCGACGGCAAAGGGTTAAGTTCACGCTGGGAACATTTTCAACGGGGGAGGCAGCAACAACACGCAGGGTGATCCAAGTGCAGATGCCCCAATCATACCTACACCCCCCTCCCCCAACGCCCTCTCGGAATATTTTTTCAGACCGCAGGAATCCGATGAGCTATGAAGCTCTTCTTCGCAGATCTCCAGCCGTTCCACAGATGTCCTCTCCTAACACCCCCCCCACCTCCTCCCCGTAGCTTTCCTCTCAGCGGCAAAGTGAATATCGCGCAAGCGATGGCTCGGGGCTACGGGACTGAGTGCACGGAGATTTGTGAGCGGATGCCACCTTCGTCATCGGCCGCGGTTCAGTCTACCGCTGGATGGGTATGTACTGTACGTACTGTACGTACGTCGCACGGGCAGGGCTACGAGACGGCACGCGGTGCGCATGGAGACCGGCGGGAGACGTGCAGACTGGGTATCTGTAGGTGGATCGCCCTGCGGTGTCCCCCTCTAGGGTAACAACAGTGCAGCTCTGCACGGGAGACTCTGCACACTCACACACACGGGGACCCCCAGGTGATGGGGAGGGAAGTGCAGTGGTTGGGACCTAGAACTCCGCACTTGCAATCGAGGGGTGGCCGGGTCGGTTTAATCTCCCACCCCCCACAGAGTGTGAGTCAGGTGTAGGAGGATCCGTAGGTTTCCGTGTTCACATTCAAAATCAGTTTCAAGGTGGCACAGCCTCGGCTAATCACGTGGCCTGTTGTTTAAAACTAATTCACAGCTCGGCGCAGTGCACGTTTTGCTCAGGATGGCTGACTTTTCTGTTTCCACGGGAAGGAGAAAATGCATCCTGGCCGGTGTGTGTTCTCTGGTGGCTGTGAAGATGTTGTAAATGTGCAAAGCCTTCTCACACACGGTGCACTTGAACGGCTTCTCTCCCGTGTGTGTTCTCTGGTGCCTGTGAAGATTGATAGTGTGCAAACGCCTTCTCACACACGGTGCACTTGAACGGCTTCTCTCCCGTGTGTGTTCTCTGGTGGCTGTGAAGATGTGTAAATGTGCAAACGCCTTCTCACACACGGTGCACTTGAACGGCTTCTCTCCGTGTGTGTTCTCTGGTGGCTGTGAAGATTTATGTGCAAACGCTTCTCACACACGGTGCACTTGAACGGCTTCTCTCCCGTGTGGTTCTCTGGTGGCTTGAAGATGTGATAGCGTGCAAACGCCTTCTCACACACGGTGCACTTGAACGCTTCTCTCCCGTGTGTGTTCTCTGGTGCTTCTTCAAGCTACACTTGTAGTCTGTGCTGAATGGACATTGGTCACACTGATGACTTTTGTTACTGGGCTTAGTGGGGTGTCTGCTCTGCACGTGATACTGTAGACTCGAGCGGCAGATGAACTGACGGTTGCAGACAGGACACGGCAGCCTTGTCACCTCCACACCCACTCCACCTGCGTCATCCCAGAGGCACAAGACACACGCGCACACACCAACACCGTAGCATGAACACTCTTGCACACGTGTGTGTGTACACAAAGGTAAAGGTCCCACAGCCATATCAGACTGTTGGGCAAGTGCTGTTTGCGAGTACCTATGAAGGCCGGCATGGCACACGAGGGAGTAGGTGGCCAACACCAGGCCCGGCCGCCTTTGTCTCTCCAGTGGCGATGTTTCCACGTTTAAGCTAGGTACTCATTTGAGGCTGAGTCAGCCTAGGGGAGGCCTAAATATTCACCACTGACGTTGGCCGTGAGTGGGAATCGAACTCAGGTGGCCGGGTTCGTAGTGCAGTGGGCTCCATTATATATACACACAAAGACAAGAACCCCCATATAGCCTGTATATACTTTTGGGACAAGTGCTGTTATGGGCACCAATATGAAAGCCAGACAAGCGGCACCACGAGTGGAGGTGTGGCCAGCACCACACATGGCCGCCTTTGTCTCCCCAGTGGCGATGTTTACTACTACACACCACACCAGTTACTCACTTGCCACCTTATCAGTGTGGCTGGTGGCCTATCATCTCTGGTGAGTGGTGGCTGTCATCTCTGGTGAGTGGTGGCTATCACTCTGGTGAGATGTGGCTATCATCTCTGGTGAGTGGTGCTATCATCTCTAGTGAGTGGTGGCTATCATCTCTGGTGAGTGGTGGCTACATCCACATCTCTGGTGAGATGTGGCTATCATCTCTGGTGAGTGGGTAGCTATCATCTCTACTGAGTGGTGGCTATCGTCTCTGGTGAGTAGTGGCTATCTCTCTCGTAATGGTGGCTCATCTCTGGTGAGTGGTGGCTATCATCTCTGGTGCTGGTGGCTATATCTCTGGGAGTGGCTATCATCTCTGGTGAGTGGTGGCTATCGTCTCTCGGTGAGTGGTGGCTATCATCTCTGGTGAGTGGTGGCTATAGTCTGGTGAGCAGTGGTGAGTCTCTGGTGAGCGGTGCTCACGGTGTTCCTCGCTTGGTGGAGGCTGCACGGGCTGCAGGTCTCTGGCGGTGGCCCTAGGAGCCATCTCGCTGCTGCTGCTGCTGCGGCGTCGCGAGGCGGCCTCGCAGGCGATGCCCAGCTCCTGGGCGAACTCCTCGCCGTACCAGACCAGCAGCTCAGAGCCGGGCCCCACGGCACGGAATGTGCGGTAGTAAATCTGCCCCCGGTGCTGGAAGGCCACCAGGTTCTGCTCCTGCTCATTCCTCGCGCAGTTGACGAACCTGCGCGGGCAGACGCGGGGGCGGGGTGGGCGCCGTTAGCGAGCGCCTATTAAGGGCCGGCACTGGGCGCTACGTGGGGGTGGTGTGGCTGGAACCACGCTCCGTACCGGGTGCTCATTTGATGCCGAGTCGACCAAGGGGAGGCCCAGGGTTGGTCTCTGTGTGTAGTGGGTCTGGTCTCTGTGTGTAGTGGTTCTTGTCTCTGTGTGTGGTGGTTCTGGTCTCTGTGTGGTGGTTCTGGTCTCTGTGTGTGGTTTCTGGTCTCTGTGTGTGGTGTTCTGGTCTCTGTGTGTAGTGGTTCTGGTCTCTGTGTGTGCTGGTTCTGGTCTCTGTGTGTAGTGGTTCTGGTCTCTGTGTGTGTTTCTGGTCTCTGTGTGTAGTGGTTCTGGTCTGTGTGTGTGTTCTGTCTCTGTGTGTAGTGGTTCTGGTCTCTGTGTGTAGTGTTCTGTTCTGTGTGTGGTGGTTCTGGTCTCTGTGTGTAGTGGTTCTGGTCTCTGTGTGTAGTGGTTCTGGTCTCTGTGTGTAGTGGTTCTGGTCTCTGTGTGTAGTGGTTCTGTCTCTGTGTGTAGTGGTTCTGGTCTCTGTGTGTAGTGGTTCTGGTCTCTGTGTGTAGTGGTTCTGGTCTCTGTGTGTAGTGGTTCTGGTCTCTGTGTGTAGTGGTTCTGGTCTCTGTGTGTGGTGGTTCTGGTCTCTGTGTGTAGTGGTTCTGATCTCTGTGTAGTGGTCCTTCAGACAATAATCACCTCATCCAGTTTGACTTAGATTCATCCTGAGCATCAACATATTCACAATCCTTTTTGTTTTTGTAAATCTGAAACACACACGCACACGAGCGGATCCACGGATAATTAATGTCAGTTGGACTGTAAGTTGAACTTCTTTCGTACCGCACGTAGCCAACCGTGCTGATCGGAGGTGCGGGGGAAGGACAACAAACTAAACACTAAAAGCAGTTCTAAAGAAATGCATTTTCAATCTACAAGATTTTAAAGTGCATAGCTCCCAGTGGCTTCCTAACATTGGAAGGAAGAACCTTCCAGACGGCCGCAGAAGTGCATCTGTAAGCGCCGCGCCATGCGGTGACCACCGTCTTTGCTGTGTGTTACAAGTTCAAATAATTACGTTAATTTTTGGGTCTCTCTGTGATTCTGGGGGTCTTTGGGTGAGTCTCTAGGTCTCTGTACGAGTCTCTGGGTCTCTGTGCGAGTCTCTAGGGTATCTGTGCGACTCTGGGTCTCTGTGTGAGACTGTGGGTCTCTGTGCGATTCTCTTGGTCTCTGTGCGAGTCTCTGGGTCTCTGTGTGAGACTTGGATCTCTCTGTGCGATTCTCTGAGCATCTGTGTGAGTATCTGGGTCTCTCTGTGTGAGTCTCTGGGTCTCTGTGTGAGTCTGTGTGTCCCACTGTGAGTCTCTGGGTCTCTGTTCAAGTCTCTAGGTCTCTGTGCAAGTCTGTGGGTCTCTCTATGCGAGTCTCTGGGTCTCTGTGCAAAGTCTCTGGGTCTCTCTGTCCAGTTCTGGGTCTCTGTGTGAGTCTGTGGGTGACTGTGTGAGGCTATGGGTCTCTGTGCGAGTCTATGGTCTCTGTGTGAATCTATGGGTCTCTGTGCGAGTCTCTGTGCGAGTCTATGGGTCTCTGTGCGAGTCTATGGGTCTCTGTGAGTCTATGGGTTTTGTGCGAGTCTATGGGTCTCTGTGTGAGTCTATGGGTCTCTGTGAGTCTCTGGGTCTCTCTGTGCCAGTCTCTAGATCTCTGTGTAAGTCTGTGGGTGACTGTGTGAGGCTATGGGTTTCTCTGCATCTCCTTCACGAGCCTCCTCTCCACACACACGATGATGATGTAGGAATAGGAGGAGGCTGCAGCAGTAGCAGCAGCAGCTCACCAGCCAGCAGTACTCGCTCACGGGGTTCTCCTCAGACACCTCTCCCTGGTAGGGCCCAAACATCACCCCCTTGGGCAGCTTCTTCCTGTTGCTCCACACCCGAGGCCGGCGGCCGGCGATGGAGGAGGCGCCGACGGTGAGGCCCTGGGGCAGGCTGAGCCGGGCCCTGTTGGCCACTCCCGGGGCCACGGCCGCGTCCGCGATGAACTCTGGCGGGCCGTGCACGGAGCACTCCGCCAGGTAGAAATCCCTGCACAGCTCGCAGACTGAGAGCCACAGCAGCAGCAGCGGGAGGAGGGCGAACCGCAGTAGCAACAGCAGCAGCAGCAGTGGCACTGTGAGAGAGTGAGAGGGTGAGGAGCGCTCCAGACAGATGCCTCCTTTCCTCCCTCTCTGCATGGTGAACTTCTTTAGCTCGCTCATCGGAGATGTAAACCCTGT